>NW_012028311.1:1152631-1175369 GCF_000956235.1 Wasmannia auropunctata
GAGAGAGAGAGAGAGAGAGAGATTGTGAGGTGTCTTAGAGGGAAACGGGCTGTTACATTAGGCTATGACTGTGACCCACTTTTGGGTCGGGCAACTAGCTCATACATTGAAACTTAACGGTACCGAGATGCTTCGCCTCGCCTGACATCAATTCGTTCCCCGATATAATGCGGCATACGCCGTACACGCATTAGCGTTTTACACAATCGATCGTTGATGTAAAATTGTGATTGCGAGAGAATTCAAGTTGGAGGTCGTTCCCAACGAGATTTATGACCCCGTCAGAATTTTTTTTAGTAACGGTCAAAGACGGCGCAGCGTTCGCCGCACGCGAATTGCGGCGCTATGACATTTTCTTCCACCGACATTTGCTCGCGACTTATGTTGATAAATTTTGCGCATTTTATTTCATTCTTTAAAAAATTCATTCGATTAATTAAAATTATTACTACAATACGCGTTACGTCTATATTTCTTATGTATTCTCTACTGCAATCTTATGCGCCAATACTATCTGTTTTCGTCTGAAAGTTCACGTGTTATTTCGGAGCGGAGAGCACGCGCTTCTTTATCTTCCTCTGACGCAAGCGCGCTGCTCTTTCGTGGATAACTGTATCGCACGACCGTATGAATCATTGTCAAAGCAGACTTCTGTCATTCCGTTATACGCCTCTGATATTCCCGACTTTTTAAGTTTAACGTGGCATATGTTTGTTTATCCACTTTCCGTTCTGTCGACACACAATGCGCTAAAGACCCAGAAAAGATTCCTGTTATCCGATTAATGCACATCTTCAATTTTTTACCGATAGCAACAACTGTTTTGAGATTCAATACATTCAAAACATAGATGGTATCAGTATAGACTTGTAACAAGTTCGATAAATAATGTCAATAAGTTATCAAATTTAATATTCCGCATTAATAAAATATCATCAATTATCATTTTACATCACGTCCGCCTGATATCGACGCTTGTCGTAATCTCGCTGCCGAGCTATCGGTCATATTTTCAATATGTATCCTTTCCGCGATTCAGTTTCGCAATTATGTGCCGCTTATGCTGTCCCAGCATCCGCGGGAGGGGATCGTTGAACGGTCGGCGAGATCATTAAGAGAGAATTATAAGCATACACGTTGACGATACGAGAGCGAAGTGTTACGGGCGGGAATGTGGAACGTAGGTATATCGTGAATGAACAGTTATAGACACCGGGTGAAGGTTGGCTGATATACACTTCGGAGGAGATCAGAAAACACGGAAGCGTTTATCTAACCACCGTTGACGGCCATTCAGGGAGGGGGAACCTACCACCTTGAGGCATCACTTCGTAATGTTTTATTTCACGGGGAGTTTTTCTACCCGCGGTAAAGGGGTCTTTACTTTCGCATTAATGTGTGAGATAATCTCTCGAACGGAAGAATCCTGTCTATCGCCTGAGAGAATCACGTACCGTCGTGAGGTATCGCGACGGCAGGTTCCGGCGAATTATCTTTATGAGGATTTAGATGAGAGAAGAGAGTGCTGTGTAAAAAGATATTAATATGATTTCGAGCACGTCAAATCAAGAATTAAATGCCGATTGCGTTTGTAAAAACAATAAATATTTTTAAAATAGTGCAGGTATTTAAAAAAAAATGTTCAAGGGAATTGGTCGGAAATCGACTTGTCACTTGAATGGATGTAATAATGGCTATTCCTTCGTTCTTGCAGGCACGGGAAGAAACATCAGACACTTGCCCTGCGTGTCACGCAGGAGTGGTGAAACCGGTGTGTGCATGTTCGCGTTTACCTGCGCGAAAGCTAATGGCACGCATCTTGGTACCTGCATCGATCGCTTCTACTTCGGTAGCTGTTGCAAAATTGACGACGAGCCGGACATCTTCCCGCAGGATAACAGCATCGACGACGGTCCGTCACCACCAAGGCCGTTCGTCACGACTCACCGGCCTATCGGGAGCAGCGGCATACCGGAGTACTTCGCGAGGCCCAAGCCGACCGATGAAAAGAAACCAGTCGAGGCTTCGCAAATCACGGCAAGTAGACGATCGCTAATGAAGCAGCGAGGCGGCCTTAGCGCGTTTCGCCATGTGTCAGTAGAAATGAGCGGTGTGACAGCTTGAAGTTCCTAGAGACGGTTCGATGGAATCGAAGTAACGTCCTTCGCAAATAACTAGTCTGTCAAATCATCCGTAGCGAACTACTATAATGCTCCATAAAGCAGACGTGAACTGATAATAAATGATTTGCGTCTTTTTTTTATTTAAAATAGTGATTACCATAATTCAATCTTATCTGCAGTAAATTTTAGTTTCAGAAGAAGAAATCAATTTTTTCGACGACAGTGAGTAATGATAAAGAGTGAAGTAGTTTAGATTACGATACGCGAGAAGGAAGAAGACGTGTTATTTTCTCAGTTCATTCAGATGTGTTATAATAACTTTCTCTGCGTGAGATCATCGAGATAGACACAGTAGCTTGTGTGATCTCACAATTGATTCATGGATTAAAGAAAGAAAGTTGCTCATTAAAGCGATTAATGATCAACAATGTAATGTGTGTAAAAATCCAATTTACAAACACGCGGATATTTCGCAATTTTTTGTATTAGTATATTAAAACAAAATTGGGTAAATAAAAATCTTTTAAAAGATGATGATTTACAAAATTTGTATAACATATACATAATAATCTTCATTCAAAATGTATTTTCTTTAAAATATATATTTTATTACTTCTGTATCATTATATCTAAAATTTCAATTTTCTTTATATGCAAATAGATTAATTTTTTAAATTAATAAATTAATTAGAGATAAATTAATTCTATTAGTCAATGTTGCTCTTAGAAGATTAATTTATCGAATCTTATTGCATCTATATTAATAATTAATTTTATAATTTTATAGACAACATCTGCATTCTTGAAAACGCAAAGCACGCAGACTTCAGCAAATACGATGAGAGACACGACAAAGTTCGTGACAAAGAAGCCAACGATCATGACGATAGAAACGACAACGCAGACTACTCGCCTCTCGACATTCCAAACCGTGCAACATGCTGCCAGACCCAGCACGGAAGCCACGTTGTCGAAGAGAACCAACAGTACTGTAAATATTCCAGCGAGTATATCATCAAGTATATCATCAACGAGACCTACGAAACCGTCCACTTTGGCCTCTACCCTACGACCTAGCACCGTGAATATAACAAAAGTAACAACACTGTTGACCACGAAGAAGCCTGTCGCGTCCACGACAACAGCGCAAAGGCCAACGGTGCAGACCTCTCAGAAACCGCTCTCTTCGACTACTCGCCGGCCGGTTCTTCAACACGAATCGACCGCGACTACGATAAAAAACGTTCTCGCGACTACCACGCAGAATGTGGTGCCTTCGACCAGATTCCCACCGCGAAACACGACGTCGGTTAAACCGCTGACTCAGACGATCACAAGGAAGCCTAGCACCAAGAGACCTAGCACCACCGTGACAACGAAACGTCCGGTGGCGACCACGAAGAAATCCACTACGTTGACGAAGAGACCGTCGACTCCTTCGAGACCTCTCACTTCCAGTTTCGGTACCACTTCGCCGGTGACGACTAAGCCTCACTCGACCTCCGGGTCGTTCAGCAACGTCGGATCTTCCAGCGTGAGCGTCAATCAAGCAACGGAGAGTACTTTAGCCTCCACTGGGATTAGACCATCGACTGCGACGACGGCAACTACGAGCGCTAGTGGTCAGAAGACCACCATTACGACGAAGAGTCCGGGTCAGACAGTGCCTGTCAAAACGACAACGCCGAAGACGACGTTGAAGACGACAACGAGATCATCGACGATCAGGACGACCACCGCTAGACCATTCACAACGACTAAAACAACGATCGGCATATCGACCGCGGTTAAACCATTGTCTTCGACCACGGCTAAACCGTCTTCGTCCTCGACCACCACAACGAAATTGAAACCCACTAAAATCATTAGCACGACAACGAAGACCACGAGACCCGAACACACCAGCACCACGGCGACCACGGAGAGAACGAGGCCGTTGTCGTCAACTGCCGGGTCAACGGTTAGCGTTACGAAACCAAAACCCAGCACGACGAAACCAACACCCTTGACGAAGCTTCCTGTGAACACGTCCAGTATTGTGGAGGTCACCACAAGTATCTCGAGTTCGATATCCACGTTTACCGTTAGGAACGAGAGCACCTCGACCCACGTACCTCCTACCAAGGGTCAGAATGTTAATCACACCCTCGAGGAGATCCCGTTGACTACCTACTCGCCAGGATTAGTGACGTGGAGCTCCAACTCTGACGAAGTTTCTACAAAAGCGTCCAATGAAACGTCTTCGTCAACGTCAACGGTAACTACAACGTCAGGTGAATAAAATATTATTAAATTTATTTCCTAGTTTCTTTATAAGAATATTATAAATCAATTGCAATTGCATAATTAATAGCTTGCTTTAACTATTACACTTAATTACAATGTTAAATTAATTGTAATATTAATCATAACGTGTTTATGTTTAATTATTTTCGACATTGGCTCTTATCACACTGAAAGTAGGAAGATCTTGAATTTTTAACGATTATCGTCAATCTGAAAAGCGAAAGCAAAAGACATAGAAATTACACGGCAAAATCCGTCAACGGGCTTTCGTCATTCCCAGCGTTTTGATGCATACGGCGTGCCATTCCATACAACGATCGCTATCATGATTTCCTACTGAGACGGCAAGGGCTTCACGTTACACAATGAACGTCCGTTTTCACCAGTTAGCATACAGACGCAGAACGAATAAAACTGCTAATCACGTTTCCGATAATTCCTCGAAGGGTCGATCGATGCCGACGAAGGGAGCATATATAAAATCCGCGACTGCCCATTGCCAAGTGTAAAACGGATCAATACTTCACAAAAATGTATTACCGAGTGAAAAGAATTAAATATAAACTGAAATAACTTTCCCGGCATAAGACTTTTGAAAAAATCAAGATTAAATTCATAATTTTGTGAAGTTCACTTAAAAAGTGAGATTATATTCAAAGTGGATTTTTGTCCTTTGTATGTATCCATCTTTTGCCCCTTGTCCAATATTTATTTGTAAGTTTACAACTTTCTGTTTCGAATTTAATAATAATATCACGCCTACAATTCAAAAGGCAAAAAGCACAAGTTCACTTTTAATAATATTTTAATAAGATTAACGGCACAATTGTTCCGACCGAACACTGCCACGCGCGGCGCCAAGTTCCAGAAGACGTTACACCTCTTTAAGCGATATAATTGCATCTCGATTGCATGCAGCGCAAAAGTGAGTTACGCCGAGCCACATAAGTAGGTAATCCGTCCCGCATTCTGCGTTCATTCGACAAACGGTTACTTTATTCTACCCGAACGAGCCGAGCTCGCATCGTGGATACGAGCCAAGGTCGTTCCTCGGATCTTAGGAAAGATAATCGCGTAGAGACGCTGTGTATCATGCCGTTGCTCCAATAGCGCGAGCACTCTGATATACATATATATATGCCGTCGGGATAGAATGTCGTAACGGTTCACAAACCGGCCACATCCCGGGCTCTCCGCCGACGCAATTACGGTCATCTCTCCCTTGCGTATCTCCGTCCGTCTCGTTGCGCGAGCAAGACTTCGAATTATCTTCTAATAACTATGATTCGCCTCGCTACCTCGCAAGAGAAAAAAACGGAACTCGCTCTTCTCTCGACCACCCCAAATTGGAGAATCAAACCGGTTCACGCCGCCTCAAATTAGCATAGTACATCCGTCCGAAACTAACATTTTCTGAGAAACGCAGGTCCACGAACCTGAAGAAAAAGTTCTTCTGATTTTTTTTGTCTTTTTAGTACAAAAGTATCCTGTTGGATGAGCTTTTTTCCCAATTTTGAAATTAATTTATTTTCTCAACGAATTATATCCCATTGCGATAAGTTATCTATTCCTGGTTCCCCTGGATGAAAAGAATTATGACTCTTCGTATATAAATTCGCGGTTAATTAAGATACAATTAGGTTTTATATTTATTACGTTTTTGTTCGCTTCGCAGAGCAAGCGGAAACTGATTGGGACCCGATAACAACTCCGGACGGTTGGATAATGATTCAGTCGCCTACTACCGAAAAGTTACCGCAGACTCAAGAGTCGACGACCGAACCGGTTACGGAATCCACTATACAGTCTTTGACTTCTGGTAAGGCATATTAATTGTAGCCTTTGTGAGCGTACTCCGCGATTTGCGGAATTTGCTCGCGATGGAGCAACTTCCAAGAATTGACAAACGCAATCATGCAAACGAGCAACAACTTGGAAGGAATATCTTCTAACGAGTCGTAATAACAAGAAATCAACTAGAAATTCTCAGTAAATTTTAGTATTATAATGACAATCTATGTATTTCAGAATTTTCTTCTGTTGAAGCTCTTTGCGACGGCACGCAATTTCAATTTTATATAACTTTTATATAGAAAATTATGTCGCTCTTTCTATTTCATGCAAGATGTAGCAATGCTTTTAATTAATTAATTAATTAATTAATCTTTTGTTACTTCGAATTTTCAGCAAAACCGATAACAGAGAGCACTACCGATCCCGACACCATGAAGAGACCGACGATAACAAATTTGTCAGGCGTTACGATCGACACGGAACTTCCGGTACCGATGGAGACCCTCAATATGTCGGACTATAAACAAGGTTAATACTTAAAAGCCGAACGGATTATGGTGTAACATTACGACGAGCGCTTCACGTGCACGAGCGGGTGCATGAATAAAAGAAATTAGATCGTTCCCAGACTGGGTGACCGGAACGAATCGTTACTCGACTAGAACTAGTCTCGGGACTAAAAACAAAATGACGGGTGAAATGCGGAACTGGATTCGGGTCACTGTCGGAATTCACGTTATTCCGTTCGATTTTGCCCCAGTTAAATCCCGAAGATGATCTAACTTCTGATCGCGACATTTTCATCGTCTCCTCGCGGTAATATTAAACTTCTCGTTTGTCAAGGCAGACGTCTCTATTAATTCCAACAGAAGTCGCACATGTACATTTTACGTGCAAAGAACAATTCCAAGTATTAAAAAAAAAAAGATTTATGTCCGCATAGAATTTTGTGACTTTCCTACTCGCCAAATAATCGCAATTTTCAGATCTGCTAAGTTTTTACAATTTTCCGCGTATTCTTTATCGTTATACGCTTCAACTACGTGAAATTTTTAATACCATCACATAATTTTTACTGCTTACATATTTTATTTAAGTTGTTAAAATCACATCGCGTGTGATTACTTACAATAATGGCAAACGCTATAATTTATGGATTAACGATTACTCGACCCCACTTTGTATGCCATTACCTAAGTTACCGCCGTCTAAGTTGCAATGGTACAACTTAATTTAAATAATGATAGTATAGTCATAAATTTTAACGTCGGTAATTTCCCGTAATCAATACGATGCCGAGTATCGCAAGTACGCCGACAATATTGCCGATACAAAAATTCTAATTCCGCCTACGGGCAAACAAAAGAATTATGTGCGCGACGCATGCATCCGCGCAACGGTACCGGTTCATCCAGTCGAACAAGCGCAGCGCGTCCGTTCTCCAACATGACCGTCCAATTGGGACTGATGCGATTTAACTCGACAATGCTTATTCTTGCAGTGTGCGGACGAAGATTATTCCCAGAGCCCAGGATCGTCGGCGGTGACCGGAGTTCCTTCGGAAAGTGGCCTTGGCAGGTGAGTATTAAAAGAGTTAACAGAACTTCTATATTTACGCAGATATGTCGAATCGTAATATTCTGCCACGTTATCATTCTGCCTATGCACATTTTGCTGAATGTATCAATGTAAATCAAACCTGATGATTACTTGAAGATAATTTAATGTTAAGTGCGTAATTCTGAAAAAAAATCTATTAAAGAAGAAATGCGGTAAAATTTGACCTTTCCGAGATCACAAATCAAAGTTCGATCTAGCGTCTGCTGAACGATCGCAACAATAGATTGCTTTAAATATGCAGGAAGACGTAATCGCGTGATGACGGCTTTTCATTTTATTACGTACTAGAGATAATGCGTAGATCGATACGTCGCGACGTATACGGCGACTGATTTCCTCACGTGGCGGATTTCCTTGCAGATCTCATTACGTCAATGGCGATCGCAGACGTATCTGCACAAATGTGGCGCGGCATTGTTGAACGAGAACTGGGCTATTACCGCGGCGCACTGTGTCGAAAGGTAAGTGTTTGCCATGGCTACGACGCTCATAATCAAGTTTTCTCCCACTCGCACGATCGTCCCAGTCATCCACGGCGTTCTTTGACGTTGCAGCGCGAAGCATCCTCGTGACAACACGCACGCGCTTTATGATATCCCCACGCGATGAAAAGAAATTGTTTCCGCCTGTATAAACATTTTCTCGTCTAGTATATTTGCAAAGCGCGACCAACATTATTATATGGCTTGTCGTCCTAAAGTAGAGCATTATAAGAAGCTCCAAATTCCTTTCAGGAGAATCAGAATTCTGAGACACTTTTTTTTTCGGAATTTTACTATTCACATTATCATCATCAATCTCGTTTCAATCTCTCTTCTGGAATTCTTTTTTAATTTTTCAACGCTGATTTTTTTTTCTTAATTTTTAAAGATATATCTTAAAGATATTATTTTTTGAGATAAAACGGAAGATTGCAAAATAGCGTTTCGGATGGAATTTTCCGACAGGTTGATATATCGATTTGTGTATTTTCCAGCGTACCACCTACCGATCTATTATTAAGGATCGGCGAACACGATTTGGCGAATGAAGACGAACCGTACGGGTATCAGGAGAGGAGAGTGCAGATTGTGGCAAGCCACCCACAATTTGACGCGCGTACCTTCGAGTACGATCTCGCCCTGTTGCGATTCTACGAACCCCTTCTACCCTTTCAACCGAACGTCTTGCCGATTTGCCTGCCCGACGACGATGAAACTTACGTTGGTCGTACCGCCTACGTTACTGGCTGGGGCAGACTTTACGATGGTATTAAAATGGACCGCTCATAATTAATTGAAAAATTAACAACAACTTACATTTAATTATTTTATATTCTTATATTAATATTTGATACGCATTAATCAGTATTAGAATTGTAGATTTTATTTTAGAGAAAATGCTTTGTTAAATTATAACATAAATAATTGTCACTCGCGCGCACATGTCTGAAAATATTTTTATCTACCTTTGCAGAAGGGCCCCTGCCGTCCGTGTTACAGGAGGTTGCAGTACCGGTTATCAATAATACCGTATGCGAATCGATGTACAGAAACGCGGGTTACATCGAGCACATTCCGCATATATTTATCTGCGCCGGTTGGAGGAACGGCGGATTCGATTCTTGTGAGGTCAGTTTTCGCTGGCAATTTTACAAATTAAAAAAAAATCATCGTTCATGCCCTCTCAATTTTTTTCGAGATTTAGAATGGCAATTAAAAATATTATAAATTTTTATCTCTCGATAATACATGTAATAATTCTGATGATCATATATTACTGTGTCATAGCGAAAATATTTAAAAAAAATTTTAGAAGATTAAAACATTTTATGAATAATTTTCACAGACGCTTTTTAAACATTATAGTTACCTAAAAATTACTTATTATTATCACCATAAAAATTAGTAATAATATATTCTAACTTGTCATTTTCTACCCTCTTCAGGGTGACAGCGGCGGTCCGATGGTCATCCAAAGAGCGCGAGACAAGCGATGGATTCTTGCCGGAATTATCAGTTGGGGTATCGGTTGCGCCGCGCCCAATCAGCCCGGCGTTTATACGCGTATCTCGGAGTTTCGCGACTGGATCAATCAGATCCTGCAGTTCTGAGCGTCTCTAGACGACGAAAGAGCATGTCTCGCGCTCGAAATTCGCGCTTTCGCGTCGCGCCGACTCCTACGGACGTTTGTAACGATCGCCCAGCCGACGGACGGCACCATCTGCCGGAGCTGTGAGCCAAGTGCAATTTAGTGGAAAAATCTAAGAGATCCCGGTTGCGGGGATTCACAGAGATCTGTGCGCGTGTTGCGAACTCGAACGACATGTGGAGCCACTGATTCGATTTTCGCGTGTGAAAGCCGCGACGTACGTACATGCGATTTCCCGGGAAAATCCGTGTTACAACGATACGGTAAAGGAACAAAAGGCTGTATCGATTTGCGCGATATCGAGACACTGTGAATGTACCGTGACAAGCACATCAAACTTTGTGACAAACGATCGAAATTTTCGGTCAACTTAGATTTCTTTATCTAGAATCGTTTTAAAATAGTTAATTCCAGAACATGGAATTACCTTTTTAAAGTAAATTATTCTTTTACATATATATAGACGCTGTTCAGCATTAACTTTTTAAGTTTTCTCCTTCTACCAAACGTGTGTCGATTTATTTTTTTCTAATGTGTTCAGTTTGCTCAAAGCCTTAATGAATGCATGTAAAAATATATGCATGTGATTGCGCTAATTAATAGATCTGCAAAGGAATTATTGTATCTGTTTTTAATTTAATAATAGAAAAAATACGATAATTTGTTTGTTGAATCTCTATTACATTTAATCATTTAAACTTTAACTTTTAACTTTAAATTCAAATAAATTAAAATAATGTCCATTAAAGTACGATATATTCAATATACGAGGGCTGATTAAAAATGTCAAGAAGTATCCGACCTTTTTAGATGTGAAATCAAATAAATTTTATTTGAAATTATGTAGAGATTGAATTTCAATCTCTTTCAAAGCAAGTTTGTTGTGTCCACACACACTTATTTCAGCGTGCAGCGGTTCTTCCATACCTGCAGGAAACATTATTCAAATTCAATCTTGAAGATTGTCTCTTCAATTCTCTCGTCGCATTCTCGATAATTAAATTGTGTATCTTTTCAATTTTGTAAGTTTCGGAAAAAAGCAACCAAATTACACGGAGCCATATCTGAAAAGTAAGCCTGTCGGATCAAAGAAATGACCATAAAAAAGTCTACAAGCAAACAGGCAAATCTGAGGGTACATGATTATATGATACCGGTCAAGAATACGACGAGAGAGCTCTTGGTGATTCCCAAGATTGAGTTTGAAAAGTATTCTGGACCATGTCTTTCCATAGATTGAAACAAGTGGGTTCACAAGAAGCCTGCTTTGAAGAAGATTGAAGTCCGATCTCCATAAATATAATCTATTTGATTTCACATTCTGACCTACAGATTAGATACTTTTTGATCAGACCTTGTATAAACTTAATATAAAAAAAAAAAAATTTCCAGGCAATTTAATTCAACTTAAATCAAAATTATTATTCAATATTTACAAAAATGTTTGCAATTTAATATTTTGCTTATTTTCTCATCTATCGCTGAAAGTGATTAATCATGAAGCTACTGTGATTCAGAGAATTTACATATTTTCTTAATATGTATTTACATTTCAAAAATATAGTATAATAAGCTTTTGAATCACAGTGTGCGCAAAAATTGTTATGTAAATGTTGTTACGCGATACAACAAACACTCTACGGTGTCGTTAATAAATATTTCAAACGAAAACACTGTTAACTGAATATAACTTATAAAAATTCACTTTTTATAACTTTTTTGCCTATCGATGAACAAAGTATCGAACTCTTCGTCAGCTCTCTAAACATTTTTATATAAAAAAAATTGCGAGATTTACGTATACCATCCATATACAATGGTACCTAAATTTCTGTCTACACATGTAAATTCAAATATGCATAGCTGGGCGTAGAATAAATAGAGTATCCCAAAATCGCTGAGTGAAAAAAAAAAGAGATCTACTTCAAATTTCTCAGATTTTGTAAAATGTATTCGATTATCTTAGAATAATTAGATGAAACGAATAATATGTACATATACAATAGGTATGTACCATTTATCAATTGTGTTTATGAAAAAATTCATTATCAATATCTGCGATAATCGAGTTGCAACCTGTGATTTAATAATTCTATTAACGGCGTCCGTTACATGCAGTTCCCCTCGTTACGAATTTACATAGTAATTCCCAGCGAATTCCAATGAGAATTTCAGTGCATTCCTCAAAGCTCATGAATATCCAGTTATTCCCGATTGATCTTGGGAAGAAACGAAGGGAAATGCGACCGACTACAGCTCCACAAATTCCATCTCTTTCTCTTCCATTCTATGACGGGCGCTTCACTTCGTAGTTACTTGAGTATAGTCTCAAGTGAAAACGAATTGATGGTGCGCTAATGATAAAAACGTGCTCATTAATCTCAATGGCTCGTTTGTTACCCATCAAGCGACTCATTACGTACATTTTGATCTAAAGAATGCAATCAACGTAAATTGTGAGTTAAGTTTCGATAGCGAACCAAAAGAGTAGGGAAGACAAAAGCACCAGTACCGCGGGATACATGTACCAAGATATTATTTTATTTAATTTATAAAAAAATCTATATCTATAAATGCATAGATTATATTATATATATATACATATACGTATGTGTACACAGCGACGTACGTGCGCGTATGCGTGTAATTTAATCGCGCACGTGTATCAGATCGGGTTTGCGAAAAGAGAGCTCTGTACCGTGCTCTTCAACGAAATTTGCCAGAGCGCCTTAATTATTCAGAAACACCTCGTACGATTAATAAATCTAATGCAGTTGCACATGTTCCGATTACTCGAAAAATAAATCGTGTCGCGCGTGTTCTCGTTATCGCGCACGGGGAACGTTTCTCGGTATAATTAAAGGCATTGGCAAATGTCGCAGCGCGAGATACTGCAATCGAAATAACGCGATTCCGATTGCACATGTAAATATTTGATATCGATCGGATTGTGGTGGCGGTGGGTATGCGCGGCAGGTTTCTCACACCTACTCCGCTCTTCATCTCTCTCGTGGCCACGTCCGTCTTTGTACTTATCAGACGAGCATTAAAACGCGATCGTTCGCATCCGCAAAAGCTGTGTGTGTGTCAAGCAGTGTCGATTATATCCCTACCCCACCTCCTTCTTTCTCCTTCCTTCGCTACGGTATATGTCGCGTGCATTATATCCCCCTCTTACGTCATAGCCGGTGCATCCCCACGCCGTGCGGTGAACAATAGCGTGGGCGTTTGATATTTGCACGCCGAGGGAAGTTCGTGATTTCGAATATCGCCCACGCGTCGCAGCCGCCCACCCTCTCTCTCTTTCTCTCTCCCGGGGCTGGGGCGCCAGCGCAAACGGGGACAGACGAGGGGTGGAATTTTGCAAAATTGAGTTCCCCGCTTTAATGAACGGTCCTCGATAAACTCCTAACGAGGTGAGATCGCAATACGATACCGCGAGTGTTTGACGTGAAAACTTTGACACAATGTTAAAATTTGTATTACGAAAATTCGAGATATTCAGATTTATCTCCCCTTCACATTGAGTTACAAGTTACTGCTGAGCTACAAGCAGCTTTCGTTATTGAATTGCTATAAAACTTTATCGAGAGAGACACGTATATCTTAAAACTTTTTAATCGAAAGACAAGAAAATTATCCGTAAAATCAAAGTTGGAATTAAAATTTACAACCAGAATAAAATATACATTCAATTTGTATACAATTCGCAACCAGGTTTAATTTTGTGCACATTCTATGCATATTAAAAACGCTACAGATATATTATAAATATAATATAACTATAAAAAATTAGATTTACAGCGAGTTACAAATACGCCTACATTCAATTTGTATACAATTCGCAACCAGGATTAATTTTGTGCACATTCTATGCATATTAAAAACGCTACAGATATATTATAAATATAATATAACTATAAAAAATTAGATTTACAGCGAGTTACAAATACGCCTACATTCAATTTGTATACAATTCGCAACCAGGATTAATTTTGTGCACATTCTATGCATATTAAAAATGCTATAGATATATTATAAATATAATATATCTATAAAAAAACTAGATTTACATCGAGTTACAAATACGCCTTCACAGGAAGAGAGAATTTTTATGGCATAACAGATTCGATTTACGCCTTTATTCGTCATGTTTCCCACGCTGGATATTAGAGTGTTAAATGCATGCATCGCGCACGGAGTTAGCATCCTCTCGGCGGTCATAAATTTTCCGGATGCTAACGGTACATTACCAATCGTTAAAGATCGAGTTCGGAAGGATTGGCTTTCCTTCTCGTGTGAAAGATATCGACCGATTGGTCGGATGCTGAAGCATTTCTCAGATACAGTTAAAATTCAACGAGCTCGCCTCGGAGCATCTATTTCCTTTCGTTACTTTATCGGGAAAAATATATAGAAAAATAATTTAGCAAGCATAGCATTAATTATGACAGGTACCGATATGCTACGATTTGCCGATATATATATTCGACGACCGTCGATTATCGTTAGTACATACTTCACAGATCACTGGTGCCCGTACAGTTGTAAGTTGTGAAATCGATTTCAGAGATTAAATGCAGCAGAACGAATTCGAGTTCCCTCGATTTATGAGATTCGTTCACGAGAACGCAAATATGCGAGGAAAAATTTCGTACAGCAAAAATTTGTTCTAAGCTTCATCCCTTGGAACGAAACATGAAGGTACACAAAGTATAAAAATATTACCTATTTTCTTTTCTTTTTACTTCGAGTTTTCCTTGTTCAAGGTACATTTCAGAAAAATTAAAATGCCGTAAAATGTATCTTCGAATATCACTCCAACGGATAAACGTACGAAGAAAAATTCTTTCGTGATCGCAAATGAAAACACGCGATATTATTCAAATGTATCCGTCTTTTCATCGCATACAGAATTATCATAAAAAGATGCCGTAGAGAGCTAAATTATAATTGCAAATTGGTAAAAAACTCTCTCAAGTAAACTTTATGTTAATCAAGGTGTTAATTCGCGAGTTGCTGTAAGGCAAAATTGTCACACAGAATTTGTAGAACAGTAAAGTGCACAGTATTTCTAATAAACTCCGCATATACCGTTATATGCGATAGAACGTGAAACAACAAAGCGAATGAGCAGCATTAATGAGAATCGAAATTGAAAAGCTTGTTGTTTTACTCAACGCAAATAGAAGAGAGAAAGGGGAAGAAAGGTTCCATTGTAACTCTCGGGTTAGGTAAAAAGGTTCTTTCTATGTTATTTCTCTCACTTTATTTGCCACAGTAACGAGTTTCAGAGACAAAGTTATGGCGGCGACTTACCCATGCGTTTCTCTCTATGCAAAGCTTGATTTATTTATAAATATAGACAGGAAACATTTTGTCGTGTCTGTTAGTTAATCTCTCTCATGACTCGCAAATGCCACAGGAAAATTATAGACAATATTTTTCAGAAATTTTTACACCTGTTTCTTTAACGCTGTCCTTTAATTTATTAATACAAATATTTGTTATTTAAATAACAATTATCACGGTTTTTTTAAGTTTCTAATTAGCGTAAAATGTAATAATATCAGAAAACTTATAATTATAAAAGAAACGCAACTTTCATTTTATTATCAGCATATGAGGTCACGAGAATAAAGCTCCATTTATTTATAAATATCCACGGATAAAATTTTTCGCATTAATTAATATTTCTCATGACTTATAAATATCATAGAAAAATGGTCGACAATAATATTTTTGAAATTTTTTTCTATCTGTTCCTTTAATGCTGTATTTTAATTTATTAATTTAAATGTTAAATAACAATTATCATGGTTTTTTAAATTTATAATTAGAGCAAAATATAATTTAATAATCAAAGAACTTTGTAATTATAAAAAAGATGCAAGTTTCGTTTTATCATCCGCATATGAGGTCTGTACAAGGAAAAATAATAATCACGCTTTATATTTCCCGATCAAAAGTACGAACCGGCCTAGAAAGGAGAAGAGAGAATCGCGGTTTTTAAATTATATTTAATGGGGTAAACACGACACAATCGTTGTGAGCGATTTATGCGGCAGTACAATTCTTTCGGAATGTGACTCTCTCTCTTCTCCTTTCTCGTGATTTCATTGGCACGCCGTGACTCGGGCACACGGCAAAATAAGCTTGTTAAAATAATGTTTGCGCTCGAAAGCGATTTATGTGAACAACTTTTTCCCCGGCACAATGCCGTAATGGAACCCAACGAGTCATGTTGCCCGAGCCTGATGGATCCGTCAATTGATTCCATTGAATTTTTTTACGATCCGTTATATACGTCTTACGCTCGCGAAAAGAAAATGTAAATTTCTAAACATTGCTATAAGTTTTCTTTGATATCCAATTTTTTTACTCGCGGCGATGAGTGTTCCGCGTCTATCGATCTACACTTATTACTTTTCTCTCCACGCTCTCTCGTATCTCTTTTAGATCGAAACTTCCGGAATGCTGCCTTCATTCCATCCACTTGTCACTTCCGGCTTTAACGCTTGCAATTATTGGTTTTACACGGAAAATAAGTAAATTATTATAATTATTACGAATTAACTAACGCGCGAAGCTGATATCGTCAGACATGCCTGGTAACAACTTAAACCGGTGAATAAATTTGCCTCAAATCTAGATAAGACATACAACATTGGCATTGAAAAGTTAAAAAGTAAATATCTGAAATTAGGTCAATGTCTGTAATAATTAAACTTGATGACATTAACGAACATTAATGAATTTGCTTCAGAAAACAAGGATTATTTCCAAGTATTGCTAAACTGTAACATTCTTGAAAAGCTCTTCGAACTTATTATCTTCACCTTACTTCGTTAGTTTTAAGGCACTTTTTACTCGTTACATTTAAAATACGTTAATATAACATCTTTCGAACTCGTGTTAAAAGATAGTTAAAATTAAAATTATAAAGGTACTTAAAGTCTTTTAATATGCAATAAATGTTAGTACTCATTAATACAACATACTGCAGACTGTATATGTATATATATATATTCTCCCCTCGATACTATTATATGCAAACTGTATTCCTGCAAATTTATTTATTATTTTTGCAGATAAAGTTTGCTCGGAAATACTGTGATAAATAAATTAGTGATGCTTCCTGCATATATATTAATATTAGTACGCTACTGCATACATATTCATATTAATATGGCTTTATAGACGAGGTCAAAAATAAAGCTTAAAGCCGGCAATATTAAGAGGCCGAGGTAAATTGTGCGTAATGCAGAGATAATCTCACTTTGTTAGCACTTGACGATCGGAAAGTAATTATCTGACGCACGACGGCGAACGCGCAATTTTCCCCGATTATTACGGCCGATGCTAAACTACTGAAAATGTCACAGGCGTGACGAGCCCGGTGGATGGATGTTACTGGATCGGGTTAAGTGGCTTTGGAGAAAGCCAGCTACCTCCGCCTTTTCCTTATGCAGTCACGAAACACCGCCGGCGTATCTCTATGCCGCGTGTGCCCGTCGGCAAATCGTCACGTCGACCTTCACCCGACGGTCGTGTCGCGCCGTCGATGCAAATCGACGTGGAATAATAACGCCGCGCTGTCACAAGTCGCGAGAGGTTTCATTCGCCTAATCGGGACAGCGCGGGTAAGTCTGAGACGTGCGGACTTACATTCGCGGGGATCTCGCGCGACTCTCTCGCGCGCGCGTCTCTTATGCAGCGGATTTACCGTGAAACGTACGTGAAAGTTGTATTCGAGCCTGCCGATTCGCCGATTGATAGCGACGCGAAAGCATCTCGATGATCGGGATATTTAATCACGGTATTAGAAATACGTGTTTGGATAGCTAACTCGGATTTGTCAAGAAGGAATAACACAGGCTTCCTAATCCCTAATCTTTCTTATTTTGCGATAACGTAATCATTAAAATTAGTACAAAAAATATTAATTTTTTTTTATCGGTCATCTTTATGACCGTCGATCGTTAGTTTGTCCATTTTAATTGTTTACACAAAAGTACTGAAACTTGTAACGTATAAATATTGTATGATACTGACTATTTTATACGAATATAATTTGGTACCAAGATTTGTGTAGTTTTAAAAGTTTTGCATGTAAAAGACATGCAAAAAATCTATATTTTATCGTTGACGGCGAGTCAGCGTTAATTACAGCCTCACGAGTAACATTATAGTATCGCAATGCAAACAGAAAAAAGAAGGCAAAATGTAAATTAATTGTTGTTGCAAAAATGAAAATTAGAACCGCGTGGAATAAAACAGCTGGGAACGGAACATTGAAGTATAACAGTGAAAAGTGCGTTGTCACGAGTTTTTTCAAGGACTTGCAGCAAATCGCAAATTAAAAGGAACTCCGCTAATCGCGCAATCATGTTATTTACTTGAAAGTATATGTATTTCCTCGACACCGAGTAATCACAAGTTTGTACCTTATCATTGGTCGTTGCACCGCTCTCAATTTCTCAAATTAAAAAAGGCGTCGCGGTTCAATTCTGATACAAGATGACCTGCATATTTCGAGAAAAAAATTCACCAGGAAACGTAACCATTTCACATAGCACCTTTACTGATCTTTACGTGCGTTTACTGTACACTTTTTAACGCATATAAAAAGCTTAAGCTGTTCGCGAAACTAAAAATATATTATTCGTAAGGTTTTTTCATATTTAATGACTGGAAATCAAATTAAAGCAGCACATTAACACAAAAAGATACGCGATTGTAAAAAAAAAAAAACTCGGAAAAAATTTATAAAATATTATTAAACGCACAGTTCTAAATGGCACAGTAAATGTCAAAGAATAAAAGGCGCCAATATTAGAAGTGTATAGATGGACGAAAATATGCTCTGAAAATATCTCTCCCGAAAGAGCAGATTAAAATCTCATTATAAGTTTTTGCTTTTTGATCTCGTAAAAAAAAAAAAAAAGTAAATTTTCGATCTGTTTAACGGTGGTTTGAGCTGCGTGTAGCGACTAGCGTGATCACGGGTGACCAATCCGCTATGTAAAAATAGTAAAGGTTGCGGGAAAACGGTCGGCTGCTTCTGGTCGTGGTGCTGCTGATGGAACCAGCGAGATAGCGGGAGCGCCTGGGAGCGCGAAGTGCGTCGGCGCTACGACATCGCTGCGCCGCTGTGCCGTGTGATCGATCAACGGATTTTCTTCAGGATCAGCGCGACCTGGCGTAGCCGCGGCGCAGGGTCACGGTCTGACCTTGCTGGGATTCTCGATGACGTCGCGGGGATTTAACGACCCTGGTACGGCGTCCGGGATGACGCTCGACGACGCCAACTTGGCGACGTTCCTAAGCAACTGCACACCTTTTCCGATGCCCTCAAAAAGCACAGTTTCAAAGCAATAATGAGCTTTAAGTGCTTCAGAGCTCTAAGTGTTAAACGTAAATGGAAGAGTGCCTCGTGCATTTTCGAACGTCGATAAGAGACAATTGTTAGGGCGAGAACAATGCGGGAGTGCGCATTCTTTAGTTTTTTCACGGAAGAAAGATACAGAGAAGGTGAAAAGAAACGTAAAATGTAAAAACAGTAACGTATATGAAAAAGAGATGAGGAGGGCGAAACTTTTTGCCGGTTTTACCGAGAAGGTAAAACTTCGCCGCGAGCATTTTCGCGAAGAAAAATGAATGCTCATGTGAAAGGGCACGGAGCAATCCTGACCTAGATTTTCAGCCGTGTCCTGGGTCATGACCATCGATTGTTTCCCCTCTCTGGTCATGGCGTCGCGACCCAAATGTTTCGGATCCTTCCCTGGGATTAGGCGCTGTAACGATCACCGGGAATTTATGGCGTTGCAAAGTGTCGTGCGCGCGGCGTGTAGTAGTTCTACCAAGAGAATACCACCTCCCGCCGCCACTTGTAGTTTATATCGTAGCTTGGATCTGGTCGGATCGGTTACAGGTGTCTCTGACCGGCGCGTATGAGGTGGTTTAATTGGGATTTATGTCGGCAATGTATGTAGTCTTTCCGGATATTTCACTGATAGCCGCGCGAAAGAGAGAGAGAGAGACTAGCCTGCGCGCTTTCGAAGCTTCTTCTCGCAGGACGATCCTCTGCTAAGAAACTTGTCATTCGAGTCCGCGTGTAAACCGCGAATTAACTCGGACGCTCGAGTAAACGAGATGAGCGAGGGTGTCTTGTTGAAATTATATGGAATTTATCACATGACCTGTTATTTATAATTGGAAAATAGCATATCTTGTGCACAAGCGCGATTTTTTCCCACTACAGACATGCGATATCTTATTTACCGAAAAACTCATGATATCATGAGTAAGTATGACTTCAAGAGAGGCGCAGATTAGATAACAAATAAAGATTCGAGTATATACACTTTGTTAAGCGTTCGCTATAATTTAATTATTAATCGACGCATAAGCTGATGCATGCTTATAGCTGAGGCTATAATAATTTATAGAACAATAGCGACTCCGAATATATTAGTGCTCCGAACTGTCATTGATAGTCTCGTTATCATGTAAATTACCCACGAGGACGAAGTTAATATAATGTGCGGCTAATACGTATCTCGTTTCATTGCCATTGTTATATCCGCATATGCCGCGCGCGGTGTGATCGAGGCATCGAGTTTTAGCGATAATAAACGTAACTTCGTCGTGTTACTTTCTACATTTCTTTTCGGTTCTATAAAATACATTTATACAGAGCCACGGGCCTTAACCCACTTACCGAAAGTCACGATCACGGTCAATGCTTGTGTGCTCGATCTTGCAGCATGCGTCATGTTATGGAGAGAAAAGAATCGTCCACATCGCAGCCGGAGAGAATCCATTCGCTAATTCGTAGTTTCACTAGCCGGCGAATCAACTATAACAAATTGCGTTAACAGCATACGTTAGTACCTTTAATGCGTAACATTAGGCATTGGAAGATTAATCGCATCGCGTCTGGCCGAACTATAGCTAATGCTCGGGCTAATTAATGTATGTTTACCATGCGCGTTAATACTAGCGTCGACGGACGAGGAAGTGAAAAACCTCGGTGCCCGGTAATTTACCGTGTATCCTACCGCGGATAAAACACGCGGTAACGAGGTACTCGTATGGCGCACCTGTACCCGTGAAATAAATGAGATTCCATTCATTGGTGGACGGCGCACCGTGCGCCAAAAGATACAGGTCCTGACCTACTTCAAACCAGTCACGTTCACGATCAAGGACTGAACTTCTCGTACTCTCTAAGAAGGCGTACTCTTAAAGTGGAAGCTGATTTCGACGATAATGATTATTCACTGGGATCTCGCGCGGTGGTCTTGTCGAGATTATTCCTTGTATGCGTGAAGAGGAACGTTAGATGAGATGTCATCTCTCAGGAATTCTGTCACAGTCGAAAGTCACCGAGTGAGATTAAAGTACCGTATATGAGTTTTAACACACACCCGGGAACGCCGCGTGATCGTTTTTGTTCCCAGAATCGCCTCGATCGAAAAAATGATAATCGCACCGTCGTTTACACGTTAAATATTAAATTTTTGTAATTTGTATATTGGATATCAAAATCTAACGTTTCTTTTTTACAATAGATACGTTGTTTGTATCTCTACCTAGATACAAACAACGTTTAACAAAATAATTAAAAAAATGTATTGTTAAGATTTTGTTCAATATTAAATACATTTAAATATCTGAAAATGTGTAGAGAGAAAAAAAAAGAAATTTGTAAAACTTGGCGTATTTACTTTAGTCGATGAAATTCGAAAATTAAAATTCGTAGATTGAAATAAATATGCACTTTTTGAGACAAAAACTACATACCCATACAAATATAAATAAAATGCGGAATTTCTCTTTGTGATACATTTGATCGCAAACTTTGATTAAGTTGACACTGTTTTTATGTAAAATTTGTTTATTATATTGAATATTAATAATAAAACTATATTCAAAATCAACACACAAAAATACACAAAACCGCCGAGTGTATAATACCACATTTTGAAATTATTTTGAAATTGTTAGCAGGTATTTTAAATACGTATATACATTATATTGTCCTTCATTCTCTTTAATCTCGTGCCGCACCATGTTTTCCACATTTCAATTGTCTGCACAGTTATTTAAAAAATTATGAAGTGTGCGACGTCATTTAATAAGTTCGACGACAACGTGAGGAAATTGAGTTTAGCGATATTATTTCAATGCGTGGCCGAGCATTAATACAAAACAGTAACCCGAAGTGAAAGAGCTACGAGAACCGAGACCGTTATCAATTACGCATTCCTGCGTTGCAAGGCTGCGTTTGAGAGAGCCATACATGGATTCTTCGAGACCCGTCATAATTTCACCATGATTATACGGGAAGCAAATGGTTTCGTGGTTTCACCATCTCGTACGAATTGCAGGATACAATCGTCAATTATTGATGCGCGTCCACAATGACGGCGCGTTGTCGTTGCTTTGGAATTGTTGATTTCAATGAATTATATTTCCTACAGTGGGCCCTAATCAAATCCTATTAGCAGCTAGCTACAACTATCATCTGATATCGGGACTGTAATATTGATAACGGCATTCAATTACGCTGAAGATAAAGTATTTAATGAGAGTGTGAATGAACATTTATGAATGCGGATAATGTTACGGTAAGATGTATGTTTTCCAAACATTATTAACCCGTAAAGGACACCTGGGTGCGAATTCGCACCAAGCGAATTTTTTTAAAGTTTTATATATTCTGAAAATAAAAAGCAAAATTAAAGCAAAATGTGTTTCTCAATGTAAAATTGTCTGAC
>NW_012028312.1:0-1230 GCF_000956235.1 Wasmannia auropunctata
ACTGGAGTTCAGACGTGTGCTCTTCCGATCTTAAATATGTAGGAAAAAACCCCGTCCCAAAAAACTTTATACTTTCTTTTAAAAAAATTCGCAAAAATAGCATAAAAATTTGGCCTCTAGACTAGAATACCCCCTTAATAACGCAATAAATCGTTTGTATACACATTACTATTCGTAGAGGAAGGTATTGCTGATACTGTCACTTTGTTTTTCATTATATTGATTTCTTAAACAAAAACTAAAAATAAACTTTGAAAAACATAAATACAAGAAAATGTCTTTTAGTAAATAATACAGCAGTATTTTTTATAATATTATTTGAAATTTTGCAATATTTAACATTTTTATAAGAAAAACATGACAAAATAAATCTTAAAACCGTCAAAAATAAGAAAAAGAAATATAAGAAAGAAAAAATATAACTAAAACAGAAAATTTAAGAAACTGCAAACACATAAAGCAATATAATATTAACAATATTGTAAATGTATAACTATACAATTTGCAAAAAAAAACTATACGAGTGTTATTTTCGTATTTGTAGAATTTGTTTTTAGTTGATTTTATATAAAAACAAGTCACAAAAATATGAATTATGGATTTTTATCTATTTAATTATCTAAACATATAAATAAGTTCAAACGTTTTCAACAGTGTTAATAATAATTTGCAACATTTTCGAGAAGTAAATGGATGTATTTCTTTAACCCCTTGAAGCATACATTTTTCTTTCCATGGAAAACAGCTGAAATGTGTTACTCGGGGGTTTTCGGGGTCGCTGATCACGAATCTGGTCTCAGATATTCAAAATTCAAAATGACGGATCCAAGATGGCGGACCAAAATGCAAAATGTTACTTGATGGAGATGAAACTGGGTACTCGGAGGTTTTCGGGGTCGCTGATCACGAATCTGGCCCCAGATTTTCAAAATTCAAAATAACCAGACACCAATAATAAGGTCATGGCACGCCTCCACCGCTCCTATATCTGTCTCAAAATCGTACTTTGCTTGCAGGAAACCGTTCCTCTGGTGACGAAAATCTGAGGCCAGATTCATGATCAGCGACCCCAAAAACCCCTGTTTACTATATGTACAAATATACACGAATTCGCTAATTATTTTTTCTAATAATAAATTTTTCGTGTGAAAAGTGATATTTTTCAGTATTTCTGTATTGATATTAACAAATTCTCGGAAAATATTTATTAATTGCGTGTAATTTTACATT
>NW_012028312.1:2349-9958 GCF_000956235.1 Wasmannia auropunctata
CAAATATGTATAAATATGTAGGAAAAAATCTCGTCCCAAAAAACTTCATACTTTCTTTTAAAAAAATTCGCAAAAATAGCATAAAAATTTGGCCTCTAGACTAGAATACCCCCTTAATTTATGCAGCGCTGCCGCGAACTGTTGCACGCTTTCGCCTGCTTTCTGACGTCGCTAATGAAAATGGAAATTTTCCGCAATTTCCAACGGTTAAGGCTCGAAAAATTTCTCTAGTATACTCGTGAGGTTGCCGAAAAATTGTTGAAATAAAATTAATCTTCCGGGTCCAGACGATCGCACAAAATATCGAATGCTGCTGAGCCAATGTAATAATGCAGAAGATAAGGAACTCGATCCTTTCCTTGAATGTTAAAAATTGTAAATGTACCTTGCAGCTGTTGTAACCATATTCTCCATGTGGTATTTCCGGTATCGAAGATTTCAATTGTAAAGGAACTCAGCACTACTATCGAAGTTTGTATGCCGGAACCTCGCACGTTTTTATCCGTAGTCATTTTTTTCTTTCTCCTGTTGTAATCTCTAGTAATTTAGCCCTTTTCAATGTACGATTGCTATCCGTCGCGCGCTCCAATATGCGCAGTATACCACCGCTATAGCACGCACATTCGCACTCCGCTCACTGCTTCATCCTTGTCGCCAATTTAATAGATTTGTAAGTAAAATCAATAAATACACTTGTACATCAATAAGTACACTTCGCTAAACATACTACTTATAATAAACTGCTTATAATATCTTTTTAAGAAAGAGCGATGTAGCCACGTCGCGTCAGCGTATACAATTGTAGACAGCCCACCGGTTCGTGTATTAAACTCTGATTTCGCTTATTATCAGGGTTGAGTAAGTTAATATTTTAATAATGGGTGACAAAAGGCACTAAAAGTCAACACGCAAAAAACGTTGCGTTAAAGTTTCAAATAAAGTTGTATTCTATAACTTAAAATTACATTTTCTTACATAAGTTGTACGTTTCGGTCCACTTCAGACCTTCTTCAGCGATTAATACATAAAGTTCCAACCAACTTCCCAATATTCCGTTCGTAATTGTCAGAAATATGTTCCGCAATGTATGAGATGGGCCTTCAGTTCCAAAATTGAATGCAAGATTCATCATTACGAAACAAGTCAAAATCGATGTAAAATTGGCACTCACAATCCTTAAAATAAATGCGCAGAGAGTCGCGTGTTGTCACAGCCGCGACCAACTTAAGAGTCACTCTTAACTCTTTTTTTTTGTAGTGTTAAACATCTTATTTTTGTTCAAAAAGCCCACCTATACTTAATTGACACCTTTTATACTTTATATCTTTTAAATATAACATATATTTTAAATATTATTTTGTTATTCATGAAAATTTTAAAACGTAAATCTCTCAAATTATTAGTACGTTGCATTGTTGATCGATTTTATTAACTTAAACAACGAGCAATAAATTTGCCACGGGATATTTTAAAAGCAATAAATTGTAGATACGTTTTAATAAACAAATTCGTTACTGCTTTAAAATTCAGTTTTAAAATCTTTTCTACAATTTATTGTCTTATAAAATATCCTGTGATAAATTTATTGCTCTTTGTTTAAATTGACAAAATTGATCATCAGTGCAATGTACTAATAATTTCAGAGGTTTACATTTTATTTTAAGAATTTCAAAATGTAAATCTTTGAAATTATTAGTACATTGCACTGTTGATCGATTTTATTAACTAAACAACGAGCAATAAATTTGCTACAGGATATTTTAAGAGCAATAAATTGTAAAAACATTTTGAAACTTTGATATTAATATCACATAAAAGATAATTTCATTGATAAACAGAATTATAATATTTTTTCATCAAAAATATGTATAACATATGTATAATATATAAGGTATATGGGATTATATATGTATACCTGTATGGTAAGTGAAAAATGATTCATACTTTGGCAGTTTTTTTGCATTTGGAAAACACATACGTGTTCGAAGCAGTGACATGCAAATTCTTTATTTGTGTCTGATATAAATTTAGTATCTTCTATAATATACAAAAAAATTTTAATTACAGAATTATAAAGTTTACAAAAGCTAAGAATTATTATATTTTATTATGATAAAGATGCAGTAAAACCAAGTACCTCTAGAAATAATTCTTTGCGGAAGAAGACTCGGTTCGATAACTCCTAATTCTTCGAGACATTCTCTGTAATATAAACGGATAAATTCATCTTTATCTTGATCTCTAATCAGCAGAATATCTAATAGCTTTTTTTAAAATAATATAAATATATTATATAAATAATGCAATCATAATGCATATGTATAATATATAATAATCATAACGTACTTTAACAATTAGATAGACTTCGGTTTCGCGTAATATCATTTTGTTAAATTCACTATAATGCTCCTCCAAAATTTAAGAGTGCCACATATATTTATCATGTAATATAATGTAAATATACTAAAAAAGAAAAAAGATACATATATTATACAGATTAAATTACGTTATATCAATTCAATTAAATCATTGAACACAATAATTTCACATATTGAAAAGTATTCTTAAAGCATTTGCTTTATGTCAATGCGTATGAATTCGGCTATATCATATAAAACGCATTTGCTTGTGACATTTCAACGATAATGGTAATTAGAAAGGAGACCGCTTAATGTTCGTTCTTGACATTTACGTGATTCTTCATATTTTATACATTTAGTAACGCGATGTACCGTAGTTGCATATTATATGAGAAATATATACTTATAATTACTGACAGCACATTTCATGAGACAAAATAAATTGATAAAATAGATACCACAATTTGTACGTAATAATTTGTGAGATAGTTATTTTTAAGCAATCCTTTTGATATCGAATGTAGAGCCTTTAACCTTTTGAAGCATACATTTTTCCTTACCTACGATTGACTTGAAAATTGATACTCGAGAGTTTTCGAAGTTGCTGATTACAAATCTGAGGTCAAAATTTAGAAATTCAAAATGGCGGATTCAATATGGCGGTCCCAAATTTGAAAACAATGCAAATTTTATGAAAATGTATATCTAGGGATTCTCGGAATCGCTGATTACGAATCCGTAATCAAATTCCCGAAATTCAAGATGGCGGATACAATATAGCGACTATAATCCGAAAAACAGTGCTGATCCAGTGTAAAATCTCTACAAATTCTCAGATATACATTTTCATAAGATTTGCACCGTTTTTCGAATTCGGATTCGCCATATTAGATCCGTCATTTTGAATTTCGGGAATCTGATCACGGATTCATAATCAGCAAATCCGAGAACCCCCATAAATACATTTTCACATTTTTCGAATTTAAGTTCGAAATTAAGTCTGCCATATTGGATCCGCCATCTTGAATTTCGGGAATCTGATTACATTCGTAATCAGCGACTCCGAGAATCCTTGAAGGAAGATCTTTGCGTGGAAATTCTGAGAACTTTCGGAAATAATGAATTTTCTCCCAAAAAATTGCAATTTTTCAACGTTTGTTTATTTGTATAATTAAATAAAATCACCCATGATTTCGAATTATTGCACATCGATTCTTATTCTTGAATGTATATAACTGATACCAAAACACAAAAAAAGTTTGAAAATTGAATGAAAATACCCTAGTTATTTAGAAAATGGTTATGGAAAAGATGGCATTCCACAATGCCACCGTGCTGCAAATGGTTAAAGAAAGATTTAGAATCAGCAACATCCCGATACATAATTGTGGCAGATGCTATAATACAGCTGCGTGTATTAAATTTGGATGAATTATTGTTATTACAAAATACATCCAGAATTTTTCTTTCTGTTAAATGTAATAAAATAACACTAAAATCGTTACATCATTTAGTTGCTAATAAATACAAGTGTAACTTATAAATTATGCAAATTAAATTAATATTTAAACGGTTAAATACAATAATTTCTATATTTTACCGTATAAAATTTTTTGCAGTGTCAAGTAGTGTATCATATATGTAAGAAATAATTGGAAGTGCTCAATGTGGTCATAAGCGTATTGGCTATATAATATACAACCAATACATTATAACAATATAATAGCTATATTAATAATTAGGCCGACATGCTTGTCCATTCATCTTGTACAATTTCCGGCAAAAATTCATTATAACGGTCTGAAATAAATGTAAATTATTGAATAAAAAGATATTTATTACGAGAAAATAAGTAAAATTACTATATAAGTAAAATTACTATGTTAACCTTGTTTTTACTAATCTTTATATTTTTTATGTACATGAACCTTTATGAACCTTTATATTTACAATATGTATATTTTACTAATATATTTTTTATCACAATATGTACATTATACTAATACATATTCCCTACGATATGAGCACCCACGATCATTGATTCTGTCCCTCGGAAATTTTTACAAACTCTGAAGTGATCACTTTTTTACATTAATGCTCATCCATGCACGATTAACGAAACAAAATCGTGCATGGACTAATAAACATTAATGTAGAAAAGTGATCACTTCAGAGTTTGTGAAAATTTCCGAGGGACAGAATCAATGACCGTGGGCGAACATGCATTTCACGACTTATTAATCAGTCGTAAAAATGATATGTATGTACTATATACATTATCTGTCAAATTCGTTGCGAAATCAATCCGCCCCGCTTTAAAATGTAACACGCGGCCTCTCACTTTCTTATAATTTGTTAATTATATTGTTACGCCCGGGAGTCGTTCTCGCGCACTCGCGTTCGCGTGCGCGTTCGCGTTCCGACGCTTTCGCGGAAATAAGGGGACTCGTTTAACAAAATGAATAAACTCTTTAATGAACACAACACACAAGAACGCACGTAATACAAGAAACAGAGTAGGTCAGAACACGTCCGTTCGCACTGACAGCTCAGCTCTCTCTCTCTAATGACGTCCATTTGACAGCCGACAGTCCGTCGTCCAGGAAACAATCTCCTTTCGTCGGCTCGTTCGTACATACGGGATGACGCGGCTTAGACGCGGACTTAGACGCGAGCGTAACAATATTATTTTTTCTTCGTGTTAAACCTTTTTATTTTTCTCGTTTGACCTTATAGGGTAATTCCGGTATATACGCCGCACCTATTAAAAACTTAATTTATCAGATATTATTAATTATGATCAAGGTAAATTAACTATATCAGTAAAAACTTTAGACTGTTTAATACTATGAAAAAAATATCAGAAATTCAAAATATTTATTTTTGATATTTAAAAAAAATTCTTTAAACCCTTGCATTTTTGTCGTATGAAAATATAAGTGGGTTGTACGGCTACTAACGGGTGAAATGAATGACTCAAAAAATATACAAATAATCTAAAGCTTTTTATATTTCCTACAATAATCATTTTATGTAGATTATAACTTATGGTTGTTTACAGTGATAAATCGATTTAATACAATACATTACAACAATTTTATAAATATTAACAGTAAAAATCGTAACACAATACTAATATAACATAAAGGTATGTAACAGCGAATAGTTGCAAGAAAATTATTTTTACTTCTGACTTCTGCATAAATCCTCGCACGGCGTATATACCGGAGTTACTCTATATATAATAATTTGTTATTAGCTGAGGAGGACTTTTTGGAGTCGAAACGTTCTATTGTCTTGTGTAGAAATTGTCTGACAATGAGTAAAAACTTTTAATTTTTAAGAACTAAATTTACTTATATGCTCGTTTCTTAACCTTTTTTGAATAATTTCTTTTGCTAATTTGCACAAACAAGCGATTTCTCCTATTAATTTGTAGAGTCGTATTATATCCCTCACGTACTTGCGCCAAAAAGTCGTATCTTTTCACCACACGTCTAAACTGCAGCCGGGCATGCGTTTCTCAAAGAACGGTTTCGTTTCGATTTTTCAGATATGTGCCTCCATCTACCCCTTTCTACTTTCCAGACATGAATCGCAAGGACGAGGATGATAAAAGCAGGGGAAAAGATGCTTTATCTTTAGAATATTACATCAAGTACTTGCTCTTGGCACTCGGATACGCCCGAATTTGGCCCACTGAATCATTTTCGCCACTTAAAATATTGCTCTCATGGGGAGCGACGATTGTTTTCATATCGGCAAACTTCCTGCTCCTGTTCTCAGAAATAGTGGTGCTTACGATGAACAATGATCTAAAATTATTTGCAAATATTATCGGTGTAATTAACATGCACTTCGTGGGCTTGATGAAATGGTGTTATTGTATATGGAGAAATAAAGAAATCGTCGATATCGTGGAGCAATTAAAAAAATGCCACGTACTTTGCCAACGGATCAATGACAGCAAGAAAGGTATGTTAATTATCTATTTAATAATAATTAGCGGGGTAACTTATTCGTATTTTCCATTATGAAGGTATTATAAAATATCACGGAAGGTAATATTTTAAATCACTTTCTATCCAACAGGAGTAAATAAAGATTGTATTATTAATAACGTTGCATCGCCCGACTTTTCATGTTCCAAACTTACAATTAGTGAATATTTATGAAATCATTGCCCACGCTATATATGCTGATTTCAGAAATGCAATCCGCGTTCTTCAATATTACATATAGTTTCTTTCGCGAATTATTAATATTGAAATCTATTATTTCTGTGTGTTGAGATTGCTAACGAAGATTTTTTTATCAGGATGTCAAATATACAAGAATGAAATGGAACACGCGCGTAAACATTCTAATTTTTTCGTGTGGTGGTGGACGCTCGTTTGCATTTACGGCGTTCTACATTGGTGTTCCACTCCGTTGCTCTTAGAATGGGCACCTGACCAGATAAACTCGATTAATTATACATTTAAAACGAGAAATTTACCATTTGTCGGATGGTATCCGTTAAACACCGACAATACTTACAATTATGTTTGCCTATATCTTATGCAAGTAATTGGCGGACTATCTTCTGCGCTTGGAATTGTTTGCTACGATACTTTTTACGTCTCTATGTTGATGGTCGTTTGCGCGCAATTTCAATATATCAACACCATACTAGTGACAATCGATTTTGCCAAGTATGATTTACGTTAATTATTTTGAACTAAACTTCTTTTATTATGGAAATAAAATAATATCTTGGATAATTACAGCGTGCCAGAGGCCATATTCATTCTCGAGAGCAAATTGAAGAATTGTGTGAAATGTCATTCGGAGATTATAAAGTAACATTTTCACTAGATTATTATGTATAACAAAATTATAATCTTGTCATATCTATACATTACGTAATAATGTAATATCTCCAATATTTATTGGATTCAATGTCTATTCGCATATATGATTAATTTCATTAATAATTGTGTATTGTATCTCTCTTAACCGAACATTTAATGTTTACATATCGCAATTATAAAATATTTTTTTATTAATAATTAAAAAAAATTATTTGATAATTTTTTATTAACAACATTTAAAAAAGATATATAATTATATATAGGGGGAAATGAGGATCCTTCGTACGCTTTTGAAAGTTTTGCTACAAACTGTGTTAAATGCTTTTATACTACTTAAGTTTGTATTAATAAATAGTATAGAATATAGATATCCAGTTATAATAAAAACATGCAATT
>NW_012028312.1:9978-18717 GCF_000956235.1 Wasmannia auropunctata
TGTACGAATCTACCCCAAATTCAAATGAAAATAATTACGCTATTTTTTATAGAATTCACTAACCATACGATAAAACGATTAATAATTATTAAAGTATAATTTTAAGACATTTTATTTACTAGAAAAATTTTTCTTGTTTATAACCTTAATCAAAGACGTCTTAAATTACTTGTCAAATACCTTGAAAAACTTACTCAGACAGCGCTAAAACACATAATATCCTGCTCTATCAGTTTACGTAGTCCGATTAATATGAAATTTTGTCGGTATGTGGCCACGCAATAAGACTAACTAAATATGTATAGACGTGTTCCGAATCTGCGCGATTCTTCCTGAATCATTGAATGTATGTATGTATGTGCCTCGTGTACGGAGGATCCCCATCTCCCCCTATATCTTTTTTTTAGATTTCTAAAAATGCTGCAAGCTTTTAGCGGTCCAATAATGTTCGTGCAATGCATCGAAACATTAACTATCCTCTGTTTAGTCTCATTCGAAGCATCGGTGATTAAAATTGCGGTACGAATTATTTTATACCCTTACAGAAAAAACACTCAAATTTTGAGTGTTTACACTAAAAAAAAACACTTAAAAGAATACTCAAAATAATACTCATTTAATTGTCCGTCTGAGTGTAATTCTCAACTTGAGTGTTATCCTCAACTTGAGAGTTAACTTGAGTATTAGGGTAGGGTAATTTCGGTATATATTACGCCGCACCTATTAAAAACTTAATTTATCAGGTATTATTAATTATAGTTAAGATAAATGAACTATACCAATAAAAACTTTAGACTGTACTACTATAAAAAAAATATTAGGAATCTAAAATATTTATTTTTTATATTAAAAAAATTCTTTAAACTTTTGCATTTTTGTTGTATAACAATATGGGTGGGTTATACGGCTACTCACAGGTGGAATGAATAACTAAAAAAATATACGAATAATCTAAAGAGCACTTGTATTTTGCTATATTCTATCCTTTACAATTCCTCTACACTTATGTATCAGAAAATAACCACGAAGCCTTTTATATTTCCTACAATAATCATTTTATGTAGATTATAACTTATGCTTGCGCTACTTAATTATTACAGTGATAAATCGATTTAACTTATAATAATTTTATAAATATTAAGGCAATGCTGGAAGGTCGGCTAAATTTGTACGAGGATAAAGCAGTCTGCTCAATTCGTGACAATATTTGATTAACATGTAAATTCTACAGTTTATATATGCAAATTGAAGATATGCCACTTTGGGGACAACGTAAAAGAACAATACTGAATTGTTAGAACTAGAATAAAAGTCTATAAAAAAAGTTATTCACTTTTAAAGATTTCATGTAGATGTGCAAATCTGCGTGAAATCTTTAAAAGTGAATAACTTTTTTTATAAGCTGTTATCCTAGTTCTAACAATTCAGTGTTGTACTTTTCTGTTGTTTGCAGGATGGTATTCTTTTAATTTGCACATATAAACTATAGAATTTTCATATTAATCAAATATCATGAAATTGAGCAGACTGCTATTATTGACCTCGTACATACAAATATCACTAAGTATGGCCTTTCAGCATCAAAACTGAAGTCATAACACAATACTAATATAAAGGTAACTTACTAACATAAAGGTATATAACAAAGTGATTGCGAGAAAATTACTTTCACTTCTATTTTTTCTGACTTCTGCGACATAAATCCTCGCGCGGCGTATATACCGAAGTTACCCTATAGACTTTATAGGTCTAGGAGTATAGACTTTTGCATTACGCTGTATTACACAATAAGACATAAGACATAACAGAATCAACCAATCAATGTCCTTTATTTTATACTTTGATTGATTGATTCTCTTAATTATGTCTTATGCGTTATATAGTGTTATGCAAAAGTCTGTGATTTGATCCTTATTCTTAAGTTTGTATTATAACACCAATGTTCATAATTAGAAATTGATCCAAGTTCTCGGCTGAGAATTGTATAGTCAATCAATGTGCAGCTTTTATAGAAAGCAGCAATTTTATTACATTTCTCGATCCGAGAACTCACAATCAGCCAATTTCTAGCATGTGAGCAATGCTTTTTTATTGCACTAAAATACAGGGTAATAATAAGCTACAATCTTCATAACATAATATTAAATGTGATTTATTTTAAGTTAAGTTTAGATTGTCTGGAGGCATTTTTGCACTTATTATCGACTAATTTTGTTAGTAAAGCCTCGATTTCTTATTTGTTTCTTTCTGAAAATATCTCAATTGTATAGTCTGAAAAAAATTTAACCATTTTTAATTTTTTGTTACTGCATTGATATACGTATATGTTCGGCATATTTAATGCACCTGAGCATTCTATGTTGTCATTTAATGTGTACATTCAATGTTATTATTCTAATTATTAAACTACAAAATTTGAATATTTCGATAGATTGACATGGAATCTATCTTGAAATTATGGAATCTGCTTGAGTACTTTTTGTGCGGTGCCTTTCAATTATATATCTTCTGTTTCTTTGCCACTCAACTTGAACATTTGGTTAGTTTTATTTATGGCTTTATGCTAACGTACTACAAATTTTTTCTACTATATTCATAAGAGCTTTAAAACAAAAATAATATATATAATAGTAAACAATTCCAAAATTGTTAAATATAATTACATTAATTTTAATTTTTATATCATTCTAGGGCTTGCAAATTGCGCATTCAATGTATTCTTGCGGATGGGAGCTTATAATTTTTGAAAAAAAAGGACAAATAGATTTCAAAACACAGTTAAAACAACAACGTAGTGTTAGTCAATTAATACGAATTAGTATGGTGCGGGCACAGAGGCCGATTGTTTTAACCGGCGGTCCATTTTACGTTCTTTCATTGGAAACTTTTAGAGTCGTAAGCAACACGACAATTTTTATATATTCATTTAATCATTTTTTATATTTCTAGAATTATAATTAACTTTATAAAACTTAATCTTTGTTTCCTTTTTGCATTGTTATTTTGCAAAAGAATGTGTTATTATTAATAAATATTATTATATATTTTTATTAAATTATACAATGTATACATATTTTTGCACAAAGTACTTTTATGAAAAATGAAAATTAGATATTAATGTAAATTATAAAAATAAATTAGAATTGCAATCTACGTTTTCATTCATGTAACATAAAAATTTGTCGCAAGCTTTATACTTGAACAAAAATATAAAATTAAGTATCATAGAAAAATATAAAATTTATGTTACAGATAATGGGTATGGCAATATCAAATTCTGTAATTTTGCGAACAATTTCTGATACAGGTGAATGAATTAAAATTAACAACTATTAATATTTCATTATTTTTAATATATAATCTTGTTATTATAGTCTTGTTAGTATAGTTTTTAATATATAGTCTAAACATTACCTGATAGTAATAGTTGAATAGTGTATATCGTAATTAATTAAAAGTTATATATAGTCTTGTAAACATTGTGTGATAGTAACAGTTGAATAGTGTATATCGTAATTAATTAAAATTTGATCCTTATATCTCTATATGCTTTTACAATGTTAAAAAAATTTACGTAAAAAAGTTATATTTTCACACGAATAATTCTCTTTTATCTAAATATTTAAATGTCATACGATTAATAAATTTGTATATCGCCGTCTTATTAAGAAAGTATAAATATAAACAAGCTTCACAGTTACTAAATCTTATATAAGCATCGTTTAATTATAAGCTTACATCGTTAAAAAAAGTTATATTTTCACACAAATAATTCTCTTTTATCTAAATATTTAAATGTCATACGATTTATTAATCTTATAATTAAACGATGCTTATATAAGATTTAGTAACTGTGAAGCTTGTTTATATTTATACTTTCTTAATAAGACGGCGATATACAATTGACAGATAATTCATGTAATTAATGTGAATACAAATACAGAATGTCGACTGTCGGAATAATCTGAAAATAATGTACATTTTTTACGTAAAATATATAAAAATAAGCTAATCTATAATTTTTATTATTTTTTATTTTAACTATGTCTTGAAAACATATTTTAGATCTCTTATTTATTTTTTTTAAATATTGAAATTATTAACTATTTATTAATTTTTAAAAGTCAGTATTTCAGATTTATTATTTATTATAGTAATATTGTAAATCAATTCTCATAAGTATTAATTGTAAGTACGATTAATTGAGATTTAAATGTCTCTGTGACCTTTTTTTAGACACATAAAGAACTTATAGTAGTGAAAAATCGGCAACTCAGTGAATTGTAAAATACACTCAAAATATCAACGCATAAAAGTAGAGCAATAACAATAATAAAACTATGTTATAATTTACTAGCGTTTTATCACGAAGAGATATAGCATATAAACATAGCCATAATTGCGTCCATGGCTTGTTTTAATATGTACCAAACTGCGGGTCATATGTCTTTCGCGAGAAACGTATAGCCATGGCAGCCGTCGATACTTTGAGTGCACTTAAATTACCAAATTGTCGATTTTTTATTACTTCGCAGTACATATAGCCTCATCGTCAAAAAGTTTTCATCTTGAAACCTTCATAACTCGGCGAAAAAAAATCATACAAGAATAAACGAAATTGCTATTTAAAGGATAAAAGATAGCGCTTTATGATGTTTCTAAGAAAATATTAAATTAAAAACACAAAGTCAAGCACGGTAACGCCTCGAAAATGGTAAAATCATAGTTTTTAACCCATTTATCTCAAAAACTCGATGTGATGGACATTTATCTAATGGAATTCGGATTCAGCAATAAAAATTACTTAGGAACTCACTATTTTGCTACTTGTTTCTTTTTTAGGAACCTTAGGGTGCTTTCCATTTAGTGACACAAGTCGACACAAACGTCATTTGATCCTTCTCAGCATTTCGTGAGTAACAAAGACAAAACGATACTTGTGTCGGTTTGTGTCACTAAATGGAAAGCACCCTTAATTTCGCAGGCATGTGTAATTCTTTGTTATTTTCTTTTTAACCGCCATACAACACGTGTCATTAAAAATCCGATCGATAAGTGGTGCAATCACGCTTCCTTTATTTCATGCCAAAAAATATCAAGCGGCGCAATTACATTAATTTCTTACATTTAACAGAACAATCGCTATTCCGTTGATGTAACATTTAGAACGCCTACGTTAATCAGTTTTAATTTATTAAAACCTTTTTAAACAATAATGGTACCAACGCACATTTAGACTTAGAACGCACACCGTGCGACACTTAATCAGTTAATAATAACCTGTTTTTTTTTAGCTGAACTTCTTGTACGGTTTAGATCTTTTTTTTCTACACTAAAGAAAAAAAGAGAAAAAATAAACGGTGCAAGAACTTCAGCTAAATAGAACAGGCTTAATTCATAATGTATTATCACATATCAGTGTCTAATCTTAATTCATCCATTGTTTTATTCGCATTTTTAAGATAACATATAAGTATACGAATAAAGAGATATTCTAATACAGTATCACATCAACCAAACAATCAGTTACGATGAAATACTTAAATACTGTGATAATTTATCTGTATCCATTAATTTACATATTATGAAAAAGTTATTTACGTTTAGATTTCCTCATATTAAACATTTATTTTGTGATTTTCTAAGCCAATATTGATATTTTCACTTACATTTTCGATTAGTAGGTTTAAATGCGCTGGCATAAATCGCAATTATCACGAATTATAAATGATGAATAACAACATTATTTACTACGTTAGAAAATCTTTTATATTTGCAATATAAACATAAATGATATAATAATATTGGTATTTAATAACTTATACGTATAAAACATAGTTACAATATAAATTTTATTTTGATATTTTTTAAAATTATATTTCAAAGCAATTTATATTATATAGTTGCGAGAGTTGAAATTATATAAGACTTGTGAGGAGATTCCCTACTTTTTCTATTCGTGGAAAGATGGAAGAGATAACGAGAGTTACGAGTGTTCTCACTCGGATGATGCTCTAAAAAATATTTTTTATTTTTGAGTAATGGGGCCTGAAAAGGGCTGTTTGTGCCTACTCTATGCTGGCCCTGAAAAGGGCCGTTTTTGTGATATCGTGTGGTGGCCCTGAAAAGGGTCGTTTGTTGGTATCCCGGCTACCGCCTTCGCTCACGCCAGGAGATCCGCGGCCGAGTCCGGGTGTAATGTATCGGCCCCCAGCGAAACTTGTCTTCGGGCGCTAACCTTAAAGATGGCGGTGTTCCCGGTGGGGATCCTATGCTGCTAGCGTCCGAGTTCTGCTCGATGTGGCCTGGTCCCGAGTGTATGAGCGGCTGAAGCCCTGATGGCTCCGATGATTCCTGTCCCGCGCCTGTCGCGGGTTCCGGCGACATCTGCGTCCCCTGGGACTTTGGCTTTCTGAGGCGATCTCCCGATGATGACTCCCACTCGCTGCCGGATAATGCGGCTTTGTCCTTTGTTGCTAGCTGCGAACACTGGATTCCGCGGTGTACCCGTGCGGATGTTGTTGTTTGCCCCGCGATGTCCCGTCGGTCGCTAGGCGATAGGAGCAGTGGCGGCAGGAGGAACGGCGGCTTGTAAAAGGGCGAGGTGACTCTCCTGCAGCTCTGGTCCCAGGGGCCCAGCCCAGCAGCTCCTTTGGTGGCCGTGTGAATCTTACCGGGAACAGCTCCAGCGATATCAGTCTCTACTCGGAGATGCCCGGTTGGTGCAGGCATCGACAGGCGCAGCAGTCTTGGCCAGCCCTGTCCTTCAAAGTTGAAGGTGGCAGCGGGATTCCTTTCCTTGGCGCCAGGTTTCAAAAGATATTCGGTCCTGTTCGCGTCGCACCAGAATTCAATTGCACAACTATGGAGTTTACTTTTGGATTCACTTGTGTGAACGCAGGCAGTAATGCTCATAGCTTCAGCCCCTTTTATTACAGGCTTCACCCGATTTTGCGTGCGGATTATCGATTAAGCTCGAAACTGCCTGGCGATAACGGTACGACTTAATTAGCCGTGCTCACGCGGCTATTGTTCGCGCTCGCGAATCACGCTTGTCGCGTGCGTACGTCGGCGCGTGTGGTGTATGCCGGTCTTTGACTATATAAGTATGGACTAATAGTGATTAACTTCATACGTGTCGCCAAGCTGGAAGATGTAAACTCCACCCCAGTTAGTAATTTTCTGCGGGGTGGGGGAAGGCTCCTGTGAAATCAGCGTGTTTACGACATGTAAAGGAAAGGTGCTGAGTCTATTTTTTATTTCTTTCCATCGATTTGAAATTTTTTCCGACTCCCTATCAATTTTCAACATAACATTTAATACATTTTGACATATTTGACATTTTTTTACTGACTGGGGTGGAGCCTAACAATCGAAGTTCGATACCTCAACCAACTTCAGCTCGGTGACACCGGGCATATGTCTTTTACATAGTAAAAGTGGGGGGACTAGCAGTCCATATTTATATAGTCAAAGATGCCGGTGCGTCTGCACGTAGGCGCTCTTCTGTAACGCGTATTCCGCTACTTTGTGGCGCTATAAGCCACGCCACAAGACTCATTTACAATCTAGTCGCTACGTGGAACACTGATAAATCAATATGTTAATCTACACCTTTAATGTGCTTATTGTTAGTGTAGCGGTATTTGGATTATCCTCAGCCGCAGAAACTACTGTTCGTAAGTGTTCTTTAATAATTCTTTTTATTTTCTTTTTAATCGTTTTAAATATGTCGCAAATCATTATAAAAATCGGATCGATAAGCGGTGTGTAATCACTTCCCTTATATACCGAAAACCATTAACATGATGTGATAGCGTTATTTTCTTAAATTTATACTTTATAGCAACAATTGCTATTCCGTTGATGTAACATTTTGCGTACCTATACGTTAATCAGCTCCAGTTTATCAATAAAACCTTTCAAATAATAATGGTATATTAATGGTAGACAATAATGATATAACAACGCACTGTAGACTTTGAATGCATCTTGCGATCTTTAAGCAGTTATGTAATATAATACTTCGAGATGCGTTATATTATATTATGGATGTGTCGGGGGGATATATTAAGGATAGGCGATGGGATTCCGGTGTCTTGCAATGAGCAGAGTCGTTTATATTTAACTGTACATTTATTGAAATAACTCACTGATATCACATTTACACTTATGTGAAGAGCGGCTCCGAAATATCGTTAAGAGGCTTTGCGCACAAAGTTGGCCGGCGTGCCTCGCGGCTATATTCTCACGCGCAAAATGCGTGATCGCGGCTAAGTCCGAATACGTCTTTGCGTATGCTCCGATAGCTAAGTCTAAATATCAGAAGCTCGATTGCTCCAGTGGCTAAGTCCGTAAATGCGGAGGCTCGATTGCTCCAGCGGCTAAGTCCGTAAATGTGGAAAATACTCGATCGCGAAACTGCTCCGATATTTCCGATAATTATTGAAGAGCTCCGAAATAAATCTCTCTCCGCATACTCTCGAAAACACCATTATATACCCCTCCGGAACGCCGGATATCGATCTCACCCCCTAGATCGGGGTGCACGCGCCGGCTCGTCACGCATATTCGCAGGCAGATGGCCTCAGACTGCCAATTTTCTTACAGTTAATAATAAGTCTGTTTTTTTAGCTGAACTTCTCGTACGGTTTAGTCCTTTTTTCTTTCTATATTAAAAAAGAAAGAAAAAAGTAAATAATATGCAAGAACTTTATTCGGCTAAAAAAGAGTAGGCTT
>NW_012028312.1:18927-22525 GCF_000956235.1 Wasmannia auropunctata
CAATCTTATAAGTTATAACACAATCTTTGCAATATAAACATAATAGATACAATGATATTGGTATTTAATAATAACTTATACAAACATAGATTTTAAATTTTATTTTGATTTATTTTTTTAATTATATGATAAAACAATATTTATGCAATTTTATAATTTCATTATTAATTAATTTGATTTTATTGTTATTTGTAATCAGTAGTGACTTGCAAGCGAGGTTCAGTTAATTATTTTGCCTGTTTAAAACACGCTTTAGAAGATGTATGGCCACAACTCGTTGAAAAAGGTACCGTTTTCTTCAAAAATTTATAAGTTTTTGTTAATCGTAATATTTATATTAATTTATATTACGTATATTGTTTAAATTAATATGTGCGTTATTTTACACTCACATATTACAGTACTGTTAATAATTACAAATGTTACAATAAATATATAAACTTCCATATATTTATAAATTGTTTGGATTTTATTTAAAAGCAAGTAAAGAAAAACAAGTAAAATTTTAATCAAGTTACGCTTTAAAATGTGAATATTGGCTTATTAATGTTGATAGGACTTCCAGAATTTGACTTTCCACCTTTGGATCCAATGCTTTACGAATACGAGAGAGCTGTATTTAATACAGACATCATTTATGCAGAAGTTACTGTAAAAAATGTTACTGTTAATGGTTTCAAAAAGACTCATTTTAATGATGTCAGAGCGCATTTTCTTGACGACGTTTTCCGTTTAGAAGTCGACGTAGTAATCCCGAGAATATTTGTAAAAGGTACCATAAAAGTGAATGGTACTTTAGGTATACTCAGGATTGATGATGAAGGTATAATAAATAAGTTCTATATATAGCTTGTGCTTGAGCAAAGATACATTTATTTTGTTAAATGCATTCTTATTTACGTTCAAAATCAATCATATTCGATATGTCGATTATGTTGCATTTAATTTTCAAAAAGCAGATTAAAGTAATTCTTTCTTTAAAGATTACTGTAATCTGCTTTTTGAAAATTAAATGGAATAAACATATAAACATAAATAAAAAAATATTTGTATATTATACATTTAAATAACTATCTCTGTATAATTTAAAATATGTCTCTATACAATTTAAGTACTGTCAAATATTATATTGTTTTATTATTTGATTATTTTAAAAATAATAAAAATTGTTTTAAAGACTATGTTATTTTGTTCAAAAATAATATTAAATATGTTTATATAATTTCATCATAATTTATGTAATAGGTCCCTTTAATATAACTGCTGATGAAGTCGTAACAACATGGAGTCTAACTGGGCATATAGTAAATGACACAATGATTGTGGAACATGTCCGTATGGTTCCATCAGTTAAAAAATTTGAAGTGTATTTTGAATTTTTCCATGGCAACAAAGAGCTTAGTAAGTATTAAACTAATTCAGATAAAAGTCTATTGTTCTTTACTTCTTTATCTAATAGATATTAAATTATCTGAGAAAACGATAAATAAGGAGAATGTTAAAAACATAACGAGATGCGGCCATTCGCATTGCAGGCTGAAATCGATATCAATTGATCTTAATAAGTAGATCAATGTTATCAATGGACACAACACAATGTTAGATGCGTTTGTTAAGAATTATACAGTTATAGAAGGTTTTCAGGTCCGGAAATGATCGAATATCTCGAAAACAAAGCACTTTTGAGAAAAATATTTCAGACAAAAGTTGTAAGATTTAAAAAGCTCTATTTATTGATTGTATCATTTTGACCTTGGCGTCGCCAAAATTAGATCAAGGTCAAATCAATTTTTTTTATGAAACATCCTATTTTTGAATACAGAATAGCTGGTATTAAGAACTTAAAAATATATAAAAAATAAAAAAACTGAATATTTTATTTTAAAGACTAAATATTTTATTTATACTTTAGTAGATAAAAAAGCCGATGTCGAGGCAATAGTCGGATATTATTGCTAATGTAGAAATGACAAGAAAATTGTATAAGGTTATTGTGTACACATTATATATATATGACAATTGTCTGGTTTTTCGGTTATAGCAGACATTATAAGGTAACTCGAGATTCAAATGCCCGCAAAAACGCTGTGCAACCTTTGCGTGGTTGCAAATTTAAAAGTTACGATAAAGATTAGGTTTGATTTATATTTTATTTATTTATAATTTTTGTTTTCATTTTTACTTTTTATATATAGATTTTCTACTTTCATTATTAGATGTTAGAATACGACAGTACGTATTTATATCTCCTATTTCTATTACAACATTTCTATCATTATTCTATATTTTGACCTTTCATGATCTATAGACCTGTAACTCTTGACGCATCTGATAATATATTATGCCCATTGACAACTTTGATTTACTTATCAAATTTTATTGATTGATATCGATTTCGACCTGCAACGTAAAGGACCATTTTTGCCATCCTCCAAATTTACCATTTGATTGTTAAACCTTGTCATTTTGATAGAAGTTTGTTTGGAATATTTATAAAAAAGGAATTATTCGTAATTTATGCAAATTTTTATTTTTAGATAATGTTGCCGTAACTTTTGTAAATGAATTTTGGCCACCGTTATATCGAGCGATATTGCCATTAACATTCGAGACAATGGATCCATGGTTGTCTGCTCTTTGCAACAGATTGTTCTCAAAAATTCCTTTCTCTAAATTATTTCCATAAAATTTATTTACATATTTATTACATGTTAAGAAATAACAATGAATGCAGAGAACAGAAAAATTATATTATGTAATTAAAAAAGTGGATTTAATATCTCTTATTCTTTTTCTTTAAGTTCTTTTTCAGCCTTTACAAAGTGATGAGAAGAGAGAAGTAAAGAGAAAGATATGTTTCGTTGATTAAAGTGTTGCATTTAATTTCCTAGATCTTTTTTTACAATGTTTCGATTTTTTTGTGAGTTTTAATTACATACGTTTATTTTGCCTATTTTTTTCTTTATTTTGCGAAATAAATTCTTTTCGAAAATAAAAATTAATAATGATGAAATAATTCAATTTTTGCAAAGAATGAGAAGAATTACATCTAATGCTACAATAATAGTCATATTTATATAATAGCATTATATTTTTTTAAATTAATTTGTTAACAATACGGAAATCGAATAAAATTTTGCTTGTTTAAGCAATTTACGCTCAGAAACCGATATATATTGTTACGCCCGGGCACTCTTACGTTCGCGCACTCTCGTTCGCGCACGCGCATTCGCAAAGACGCGGAATAAATGAATGGAACGCTTATTTGTAAATAAACTTTCTTTAATGTAAGCAAACAACGAATACAGCAGAAATATCGGTAGCAGAGAACAGCACGTCCGAACATCACGACGGCTCGTCTCTAAAATCTAATGGCGTTCGTTTGACAGGCGACAGCCCGTCGTCAGGGAAACAGCCAACAGCTCGACCAGCTCGCTGGTATGTATGTACACTCACTCACTAAAAGGTTGCGACACTTTTTTTTAATAGGTTTCTAATTTATATTTAATATACGTAATATATACTTTATAGATAACTAATATTTTGCAAATGCAACCACGATCTACTATCTTTAGTCTAAAAGCAATATAACACCAAT
>NW_012028312.1:28639-29858 GCF_000956235.1 Wasmannia auropunctata
GACTACACCGGAATTCACCGGACTACATCGGAATTTATCGGACTACACCGGAATTCATCGGACTTCATCGGACTTCGTCGGACTTCACTAGACTTCTTTCATGGATATAGTTGCCACTTTTTACATCTTTGTCTCGAAACACCAGCAAAATTTTTCAACAAACCTCCATACGAATGTTAATATCCGGACAAAGGCGAAACTTTAAAAAAAACTCGATTAAAACTGATGACCTTTTTTTAGGAATTGGAACAGAGATGACCTTTTTTTTATAAATTAAACTGCATTTTCATCAAACTTCAATGGACTTCAGCCGATTACATCGGACTTCAACGGAATTCGCCGAACTTTACCGGAATTCATCGGACTTCAAAGAATTCAATGGAATTCTGACAAGTTGTACACCGGAATTCAAGAGTAGTTACCCCCTTGAGTTGAACCGTTCAAAAGTTACATTATATTAGCAATAAATAAAAAATAGTAAATTGTAATTTTGTCAATTTTCAAGATATCTCAAATTCGCTGGCGGCATAATTTTTAGAATCGTATTTTACGTTGAAAACAACGGTGTGTGATAAAATATATAAATGTATAACATATTTTTTTTCACGATTTATATATTTGTGTCATAATGTCTTACAATCTACATACGTATAATCATTGAAATTTTTCATCGCGCATGGCTAGACAATGACTACAATATATTTGAATAAAATCATGAGTGTCAAGAGTTAAATAGCGGAAAACGCATGCACAATAAATTATGTATTTTTATAAACATTGTATTACAAGTAGAAATACATGCGTGATTATTGATTGAAATCAAATTTTATAAACGATATGGATAACTTTTTCGGTATAGGCCTCTGAAGAATCAAACTTAAGAAAAATCATTGCTATTTGACATTCCCGGTGCCGTTTCTGTGTCAGATCGATTACTTTTCAACCTGCCCTCGTATATCTCATGGTTCCCGGATCCGGGTACGGTAGGGGTGGATCTTTTCCTGGATGGAAGCGAAGTTTTACGCTTTTTCCCTCTTTATCCTATTGTCTCGCGTTTTGTTGAAAATCGTGAATGATAAAGCAAAGGAAGTCATGATAATCCCTTGGCCATCGCAAACCTGATTTTCCTTGTTTTGTCGCCTTCTGACTACGGAGCCTATAATTTTCTCGCCATCTCATGATTTATTTGTATTTTGAACTTTTGTATTTATGACAAAAT
>NW_012028313.1:0-795 GCF_000956235.1 Wasmannia auropunctata
AATCGCGTAACAAGAAACGGGACGCACCCCCGGAACGATCTCGTATCGTCGCCGTACCGTAGGCACGTAGCGGACCGAACGCATCGCATTACGCATTACGTATTTCAGGAGCGACGATCGCAAATCTATTTTTACAAAGATCCAGAGGAGAGAGCGCAACACACGGGGCGCGACGCACCGCGTCACGCCTAATACTATATATCTCGTCGTCGCTCGTGCACGCTCGCTCGTGCACGAACGCTCGTGTTCGCTCGGGACTCGTACATGAGTGACACACGGTTCACTGCACTTTCGCAGCAACGATGGCAATTTTTTTTTACCGAAAAGAGAGCGCACCGCGAAACACACGACGCGATACATACGCGTCACGTTTGGCGCAGATTCGCCGCGGAGCGACTCGCGCATGCTCGCTCGCGCTTTGGACTCGCGCACGAGTGACACACGATTCGATACGGAGCAACGATGGCAAATTCATTTACAAAGTTCCACGGGAGAGAGCGCACCGCGAAACACACGGAGCGCGACACATACGCGTCACGTTTGGCGCAATCTCAGATTCGTCGCGGAGGTGAGTGCTCGCTCGCTCGCGCGCTCGTAGCGAGACAACGCTTCGTACAGAAAAAATATTGCATATATATATATATAGATTCATTCGCCGTTTAGAATCGCAAGACGGTTCCCTCCCTACGTCGAGAGGAGCGCCAAACGCTAGACGCGTCACACGAACTCTCGAATTGCCGTCGTCATTCGCGTTCGCAGTCGCGATGGTTTCACTGTACGAATAATTTGAAAATA
>NW_012028313.1:12838-13458 GCF_000956235.1 Wasmannia auropunctata
CTCTCGTCGAGGGACGTCGCAGACGTCGCAGAGCGGAGTATCGTCGTCGTCGTCGTCGTCGTCGTTCGCCGTCATCGCCGTCGTCGCCGTCGTCGGACGTACGTCGTCGCAGGACTCGCGCCGCCGAGCAGCCGTCTCGCACGGCGGCCGGATACGTCCACGGGCGATAGGTGTACGAGTCTATCGTCGACAGCTCGACGCACCACCCGCGGGAATCGTGATGCGCACGTCGGTCGACTCCAGCTTCTCGACGACTCGCTCGGCCCAATAGCGATCGTTCCCCCGGAACGTCCGGGCGTTCCATCTTCTCGCTCAACGTTCGAGCCACCTCTCGTAGTCGTCGTGGGCCCCTCTCGCGAAGTCACGCGTACACCCTTCGTCTCGCGCCGCGTGGCCACGCGCGCACGGAATCTCGGTGGATCGCGACTCCCCGTCTCGCCGCGCGTTCGTCGGTTCCGCGCGCACCCAGCTCCCGGTCGCGCAGAAATCGCACCGGCGACACCAGGGCGCGGGACGTCGGCCGTCTCGCCGCGCGGATCGTCGGCGAGGACGCGAACGACGTCCTCCACCTTGTCGCTGATCGCGATCGCCGTCTCGTCGGTCGTATCGTCTCGCGACCA
>NW_012028314.1:0-607 GCF_000956235.1 Wasmannia auropunctata
CGTCGCGTCGCTATACGCGATATTCGAGAGGAATCTGTTTCTCCAAGAATTTCTTTCTGAGAACCCGCCTGTGTTAGCCGCGGGAAATAGCAGAGTGTACATAGTGCAGTGTGGTGCGGGTGCAGTGGTCGAAGCGGTGGAGGCGCGCCTTGAGGCGAGTGGCACGTCTCGCGCGCTGCTACTCTATGCCGGTAGGCTCCGCGCCACGTGCTCGAGACTTGGCCCTGAGCGAGGGCGGGCTGCATCGCTGACCACTGGACAGCTGTGTGTGCGCATGCACTGAAGTGAATCTTTCATGACACGGGATTGGTGCACATGCTGAAGGTGCCCGATAGTGGACGCGTGGCGGCGCTTGTGCACAATGACAGGATGGGCGCAGCACGTGATGGCGGAACATGACAGCATGAGCGGAGTACTGTAGTCAGGTGTGCTTTGTATTCGTGAGATCGGCCCCGGGTATCTTGCCGAGGGCCGGTTTGTCTTATTTGCTGCTACCTATCTGTAGCGGAGAAACGCAGGTGCGTTGGAGTGCGGTAGCACCGGAGTCCCCGCGCTGGGTGATGTCTCTGGAGTACTGCTGCAGAGCTGTTTGTGGACGAGATATACA
>NW_012028314.1:3137-3574 GCF_000956235.1 Wasmannia auropunctata
CCTCGTCCTCTTTCCGCATCTTCCGCTCTCACATACCGAATTTTCCCAGAGACACCTTCGCCCACTCCCTCACCAACATGTTCTTTTCCTTCAGTCTCCTACTCTCCGATACCTCTTTCCCTAGAGGACCCTCGCGCTCCTTCACCTGCAATCTCCAATGAGACCATAGATTGGGAGAGGGACTTACGCCCTTCTTCTCCTGCAAGTTCCACGGGAAGCGTCGAGTTTCTCGAAGAAATCCCCGTTCCTCGTCCCCGCCTGCATTATTTCTATGTCGAACACGACTCGTTAGAGTCGCTTATCCATCGATTCCCGCAATTATATTCCCCGCTAGAACCCGAAACCTATACCATAGGTCCAGATAGCTTTTGCCTGGAAGAACTCCGCACCACGGTTAGTTTCCTGGATCCCACCGATAGTATCCCTGTCTATATGCA
>NW_012028315.1:0-498 GCF_000956235.1 Wasmannia auropunctata
TTTCCAAGTATTGATATTTCGGTTGTTGCAATGATTTCGAGTACACGTACACGTTCTCGAAGCGTACACCGTGCGGACTCTCCAACAAGCTTATCAATACGTTTGTCTTGCCACAGTTTGATGGGCCACAGATGATACCGCGTATAGAAATCGGTAGCATGTTTCCATGCTTACGTATCTTTTTATCAGGCATTAACCTAATCTTATCATCAAAATTTATCACTTTGATCGTTTGCGACTGTCGCACGAACCGCATCTTTTCTGCCTCCACATAATACTCTGAAGAAATTATCGAGAGCGGACCTATTTATAGAAGCGCGTAGCACGAATGTGCTCAGTTGCCGAAATGTTTCTTATCGTGTCGGATAACAGTGATATTCTCAGTTTAATCAACAAAGAGTTAGAGTATATACCGAAAGTCGTTTTGCTGCGAGAGTTTCCAAACTGTATAAGTTAATTGTGGGACAGATTACCCGAGCATATAAAAGCTGATTCGGA
>NW_012028315.1:8259-8727 GCF_000956235.1 Wasmannia auropunctata
AAAGCTACAAAAATATAATCAGCAATAATTCAGAAAAATTATAAGTAATGAAATTATGCAAAGCAACATTATAATATTCATTTTTTAGTTTGGCTATTAAACGACAAAATAAACCCAGCAAAAAGACCCACCCAATGGCAATTCCATCACAGACATCAATCGATGAATTGTTCCAAGACCTTAATCCCGCCTCTACTATCATATCCCAAGAAGAACCTAATTCTGAAATATTATTAAAATCGGCCGTTAATCATGGAAAAACAATTCACGATACAAGTGATTTTTTGTTAACAGAATATAATTCTTCAAATGCGACTGCAATCGATGTGTCCTGCTTGAATTTGCCCGTCATTAATTCTCAAGATGGTTTAATATTGAAAGAAAGTAAGTATAAATTATTCTATTGGGATATTGGAAATATTTATTATATAAATTTTTCATCTCTGTGGTTTATTACTTTACTTTACC
>NW_012028316.1:0-1628 GCF_000956235.1 Wasmannia auropunctata
ACTGGAGTTCAGACGTGTGCTCTTCCGATCTAAAACAAAGATTACTAAATTTGAGATTGACTTTCTTTCTTCTAATTGGTTAAATTCACTCAATCTCAATCTTTAGTCTGATACGGGTTAAGCGAAATATTGTATACTTCCATCCTTGATTTCTGTGTCTGATATATGGTGAATTATTTTATGCCTTGATTCTTTGCATGCACCAATCAAAATCTTAAAATCAGTCACGTAATTGGTATCAAGCTGTTTTCTTCTATATTTATATTTCCTGTGACTGATCAATTCGTTAGATGATTACAATTAGTAATTATTAGTTATCAATCACTCATATATAGGCGTTACCATATTTTTCTCCGGCGTCACTATGCAAAGTAAACTGAGCCATCATGCGTGCTATCTTCGTGTGATGGCTAAATATACAGCGCTTTAAACAGCAAACCAAGTTAAGTTCCTTGCATCGGTCAGAATTACTCAACTATAATACAACTGAAATGTGTACTGCCAGCCGGAATGTGTTCCCGAGAGAGAAAGAGCAAATCCAGATGGGTTAGAAAGAGAGAGGTGATTGGTTAGAAAAAGAGAGGTGGCCCCCCTCGACCTCGAATGGTTAGAAATACATCATGACTAGAAAGAGAGAGGTGACCCTTCACATCATGCTATCTCAGGACTGCTTTCCGCCTATGGGCGAACAATGGCAGTGCACATTCCAGTTGTATTATAGTGCAGTATCGAGATTCTCAAACGATTAACGATTATTGGTATCGTTGCAGCTTTCTTACATATATAAGCCATATAAGAAAGGCTATGCTTAATACGATATCGTCGTTAAGCGTTTGAGAATCCCGGTTCTGTGGTCAGAATGCAAGGAAGTAGGAATGAAAATCATGCGTCGTGTGATTCTAGCTTTACGTGACAGGATAACATGATTGCCTTTTGCCCCCAAGATATGTATAAATATTTTCCAAGTGCTCAAGGTTAATGAACTTTCTGCACTTATTCTTTTTATCTCGGTTTTTTTTTTTCAAACCTTGTTATATTTTATGTGTATTTAAAAATTAAAAGTTCGTTAAAATTTTTAGGCGAGAAAATGAATTTTTGTTTTTATCAGTGGAAATGTATTTTTATTTTAATTAAAAAACAAAAGAAAAATAGCTATTGTAACAAAAAAAAAAGAAAAACGAATTTTTGCAGAAACATGAATTGCAAAGTTAAAATTATTTTGTTATCAATATAAGCACTTTGTTATCAATAGCACTTAATACGTGTGGCTGCACATATGCATAAGTGATTCCAACTAAATTTTGAAATATATGAATTTTAAAAAACTTTTCCATATAAATGATTTCTTAGATGCCTTTATTTTTTGTCTGAATGTACTTTTATGTTAAACATAATGCGTTTATTGTATATACACAATGAAATATTCTAATATAAATGTGGAAACTTGCATGCTCTAGTTTAATTTTGTTTGCATTTTAGCAGTACAGAGGCTACGAAGTATTTTCCAGAGGACTTACTCGGAGGCCAAATTTCCTCAGATTACTTCAAAGGTATCATCGAAAGGTATATCTCCTTTAATGTTTCCTATTCAACAAAATAATACGTTTAATGCAATGAGAATGTTTTTC
>NW_012028316.1:9018-10260 GCF_000956235.1 Wasmannia auropunctata
GAGGTGATTGGTTAGAAAAAGAGAGGTGGCTCCCCCGACCTCGAATGGTTAGAAATACATCAGGATTAAAAAGAGAGAGATGACCCTCACGTCATGCTATCTCAGGACTGCTTTCCGCCTATGGGCGAACAATGGCAGTGCACATTCCAGTTGTATCATAGTTCATTATCGAGATTCTCAAACGATTAACGACGATTGTCGGTATCGTTGCAACTTTCTTACATATATAAGTCATATAAAAAAGGCTATGCACAATACGATATCGTCGTTAAACGTTTGAGAATCCTGGTACTGTGGTCAGAATGCAAGGAAGTAGGAATGAAAATCATGCATCGTGTGATTCTAGCTTTACGTGACAGGCTAACACAGTGAGATATACACATACTGGAGGGAGCCTTCCCTAAGAAAACGCGTGGTGAGGGTAGCCGCTGTGCGAGAGTGACAGGTGAGTGACCATGCAGGTTGGGGACGTCTGCCTCACTTTAATAATGTCAGTTAAAGTGAGGCAGATATCCCCAAGCTGCATGGCTGTCATTCTCGCACTACTGTTGCACAGTTCGGCCATCCCCACCATCCCAAGGCTCACTCCAGTATGTTATATATCTCACTGGGCTAACATGATTGCCCCCACAATATGTATATTTTTTCCAAGTGCTCAAGGTCTTGCATTTTCTGCACTTATTCTTTTTATTTCGGTTTTTTTTTCAAACCTTGTTATATTTTTGTGTATTTAAAAATTCAAAGTTCGTTAAAATTTTTAGGCGAGAAAATGAATTTTTGTTTCTATCAGTGAAAATGTATTTTTATTTTAATTAAAAAACAAAAGAAAAATAGCTATTGTAACAAAAAAAAGAAAAACGAATTTTTGCAGAAACATGAATTGCAAAGTTAAAATTATTTTGTTATCAATAGCACCTAATACGTGTGGCTGCACATATGCATAAGTGATCTCAACTAAATTTTGAAATATATGAATTTTAAAAAACTTTTCCATATAAATGATTTCTTAGATTTCTTTATTTTTTGTCTGAATGTACTTTTATGTTAAACATAATGCGTTTATTGTATATACACAACGAAATATTCTAATATAAATGTGGAAACTTGCATGCTCTAGTTAAATTTTACTTGCATTTTAGCAGTACAGAGGCTACAAAAGATTTTCCAGAGGACTTACTCGGAGGCCAAATTTTCTCAGATTACATCAAGATCGAAAGGTATTTCCTTCAATGTTTCCTATTC
>NW_012028317.1:0-556 GCF_000956235.1 Wasmannia auropunctata
CCCCCTCCCCGCCTGCGCCATTACTTTTTTTTTAATAATTTAATAATATTTTAATAATATTTGTTAATATTTATTTTAATAATATTTAATAATAATTTAATAATATTTGTTACTTTTTTTGTTAATAACTTTTTAACGAATAACGAGCGACGGCTAAAATCTCTTGATAGTCACTCAGAGTCATGACCTTGACAACATATATGAAGGTCAAGGTCATTGGGGCTGGGTCCGTTGTTATCAATATTTACCAGGACTCGTAACACCGGTCGCGCTTCTCTGATAATCTAGGACTCTAGCGTTATCTTACAGTGCTTTAGGCGTTTCTAGCCTAAACTGGGCCTAAACTGGGCCCATAACCTGAGAAATTATGGGTAAACACAATATAATTGCTGAAGTGAATTTATTACACACTGATGTAGAGCTAATCGTTACAATCAGAGCTTCCAGAAGGAACTACTCGGAAAAAAGAAGGTATAATATGTGTCAGGCCATAGATTATAAAAATGAAAAGACTTGTATCCTTGCCCGCAGTGCTATATAAATCTAGATCATAAAT
>NW_012028318.1:0-4213 GCF_000956235.1 Wasmannia auropunctata
AAAGTAGAGGTTTCAAGCAGTAAAATGCTTTTTTGAACATCTCGATACGATCATTTTTGACGAAGTTACACTCTTGAATTTTGCCTATTTTTGGAGGGTAGAGTAATGTTTTAATTTTGTTGAGAAGTGTAGTTTTAATTTACAATTAAAAACCTACTTACTACTTACTACCTACTAACTACTTACACCATGCGTATGTTTTAATTCTTATTATTAGTAAGCTCTGAATTATACCTATTTTATTTCATTCACATTAATTTATTTATTGTTTCTTTTAAGTCAATCATCTGTACTCGTGCCTTGTATGCCATGGTTATACTGACCATGATTGCGCACACATTACATTCTAGACTGCTTTCATATTTTTAAAATTTGTAACTTCTGTCTTTTAACTTTATTTTTTACTTGTTTTTACATTTATGTATCAATGTTTTGCATTTCACTGTACATTTCTGATTTTTATTCCTGTCACGTTTGGTGTTTATCTTTAATTTTTATTTAAGTTAGATATACATATAAAAAATTAGGTTGTATCATTATTTATGATGACACGACCTAATTGCAATTGCCTTTTTTTAAGATCATTTGGTTTACCAACCGATAATTAGTGACACAGATTGAATAAGTCCATGAATCTTATCACGTGTGCAGAGAATGGAAGATATCATTAATATGTTTCTTAGAGACCCTTTAATCAGAGTCGCGAAATAATGAATCCAATTTTGATTGGTGCCGACATTTTTCAGCAAAGACCGGAAATAGCCATGGTCAAATGTCATTATCAATTAATATATTATTATTAATTTTTTTATCTAATACTAAATTTTACAAAAAACTTTAATAATATCTTTTGACATTTAGATGTCCATGTGTCTATAGGTTAATATATGTCATTTTGTAACACATGTCATTTTACAACACAGCCAACATGGCTAATATAATAGTGTGATAATGTTCGCTATTTCCGGTTTTTGCTGAAAAATGGCGTTGTTTCGACCTAACTTTCCTGCGCATTTCGCGACTCTGATTAGAGGGTCTCTACTGTCTATCATGTATCAGCGCATGATGGATCTATTGTTTACTATAATAATTTTTGTGACATTGACTAGCCTGCAGAGGTGATATGTCCTTTCAGATGGGCAGTGAACATGTTAAGGCGATGCTGGAATACCGACATTTGCAGTTGGAACGATAACTTCGAAAATACTGAAATACTGAACGGAATTAAAATCGCTTTTACAGGATTGAAATAGACATAAAATGTAAGGGGGCGAGCTATTTTTTTGTAGTAAAAACGACAAAAAATTAAAAAATTACCTTTTTTGGGTCGTACAGCTATCGTAACCTATCACCTGACATAAACATTTCATTAATATAAAAGTTCTGTAGCTCATATGTACAAAATAAGTAGCTCGCCCCCTTCAGATTACAGGAACAAATAATACAAGACCTTTTGAGCTACGATGAAAGCGTAGAAAAAGATTTATCGTTCCAACTGCAATTTATGATAATTTGCACGCTTAGCTAAGGTAAAGACAGCAAAAATTGCGACTAGCAGTAAGTGTCGGATTTTGCAACAGATGACACTTTAATAAGTTAGATAAGGACATTGCACGTGTTTGAGTGAGACAAAAGATATTGTATGAAGTTTATTTAAAGATACCACTGACACCGAGGAGTCTGTTTTATCGACTTCGTGCAAATTTTTTCGACCTTCCGGTATCGCCTTAAACAATAATTGCTATATAAAAATTGAAATTTTATAATTCGTTCTCTATAAAAATATATGAATATCGACAAAAACTACATGATATACGCGGTGTATAGCGAACAACTCATATAATCATATTCTCCGCAAAAAGCACCATAGATTCCGACAAAGCTAAATTGCACTCACAAGTACAAGATATAAATGTGGTATTCCGTATTCATAACTGAAAATATTTCGAAATCGTCATTCTCACATAAAAATACATTAATCTAAAATAAGTAAATCACTTATAAAAACATATTGACAGAGTCCCATAAATTATATATATAGAACTTGTATACCATGTTTACGTGTAAGGACACATTGACTGAGGAAACGTTTAGTGATATCGAAAAATTTTACCTATAGCCTTTTTTTAATATTGATTGTCACATAAAAACACATTCGTATTGAATAGATCATTCCGTATAAAAACGTATCGATAATGTAATGCACAGAAACATGTACACGACATATATAATGAATAACTCGTAGAATCATATTGATTGAAAAGCACCATAGATTCCAATAAAACCGAATTACCCTGTCTCATTAGTATAAGATTTAAATATAGTATTCCTTATTTATAACTGTACATATTTTGAAATCGTCATTCCCATATAAAAATATATTAATTTATAATAAGTGAATCACCAAAAAAAACATATTGACGATATAATATATAGAAACATATACACATTGTATAGTAAATTACTAATAAGGACATATTAACTATGGTAAAACCCCATTGATACCGATAAAGTCTGTATAATAAAAGAACTATTTAAATGAAAAACTATTCAACCTCGTTCAGATACATAAATATTATGGGTGCGTTCCGATATTCACTGGCAGTACTGGCAGCATTGCAAATGCTGTTCCGATGTATCTCGCAGAAAACTTTTAGAGTGCCTTTGCGTGCATGTGATGTCATAGATTTTGTCGTAACGTCCTGCTTTCATTACTGCGACTGGCGACGTGAGGCAGTTGCAGTAAAAACATGGCGACGTCCATAGAAAAACTCACGCTTATAGACGCAGAAACAAATAACGATTACAAAATTTTCATTTAAGTAGTGAGGATGCGGAAAAAGCACGAACAGGTAAAAATGCAATTACTAATCTCGATGTTTTCATAAATATGAATACTGTCTATGTTTCTTTTATAGATTAATAATCAAACAATACAAGTTCTAAGTTTCTGGCGCTATTCATTTATAACGCGATATCTAAATTATCGATGATATTTGAAATCTGTTTGCGCAGTAATTAAAACTTAAAAATGGACTAAACTAATACAATTGTTAAAAATCCATTATTTATCAATTATTTATCGGAGGACGATAACCTACGATAATCCACCTGCTTGGCAATTGTTATTTAACATTAATAAATCAAACGGAACAAGTCTTAAATCTCTCGCGCTATCCATTTGTTTATATAACGCGATATCTAACAATTAACCATGATATTTAAAATCTGTTTGCGCAGTAATTGTTAATTAAAAATTAAAACTGAACTAAACTATTGAATTATTTAAAATTCATTAATTAACAATTGCGTGAAGATAACGACGATCTATCTGCCTGGTAATTGTTATTTAACGTTAATAAATCACACAAAAGAAGTTCTAAGCCTTTTCCGCTATCTATTTGTTTATAACGTGATGTTTAACAAGTTAATGACAATTTTTGAGATCTGTCTATGCAGTAATTGTTAACTTAAACAAAAACTCCTTTTAAAAAAAAAACAAATTTACGCCGAGTAAAAAAGTATTGTATGTATTACATCTTTCCTGAACTAAAAATATTTTTTTAACAAATAAAATATAAAACCAAATATATTTTTACAATATTATATTTTCTAAAAAAAATTTATTAAGATAGTCCGATATTTGAGAAAATATGCAAATGGTCAAGTTTTTAAATTTTGCTGTACTGTTGCTTAAACAAGCAAAAAAATAGCACTATACAACTTGTGAATACATCACATGCTATCAATAAACATAAATGTAATTACAAATGTAGATATATAAAATTATCAATAATATATATTTGTTTTTATATGTTTAACCTATATACATAATTATAAAATTTTATTCATATTACTTCATATTTTTAACTTGTCGAAAATGCATTTGGAATTTTACGTTTGTATATAAAAATACAACATTTTCAACACAATTTTTGCAATATAGGTGGCATTTGATTTACATTTTCGATTACTTTTATCTTCTTGGCATATTTCGTTCATTGTCTGACAATCGCTGTTTGTTTCCAATAATTCTATATAAACATCTAGCAAGCTTAGATATGCCATGACTATTTTTATATTATCAATAATTTCAATTCTTGCTAATACACAGGACATATTTTAAAATTGCTAGTAGATATAAACAACAATACTGTGGATATCGTTTCGTTATTCTATCGCTATGTACGGAAAAATCAGCCTCAGTAATAAC
>NW_012028318.1:7193-9511 GCF_000956235.1 Wasmannia auropunctata
TGATCCCATTGGTCATTTTAGTCACTTTAAGTCTGTTTTATGAAACTTAAAAATATTTGGAAAGATAATAATGGCATTAAACTTTTGCTGCATGTACTTTTGGATGGTTAAACGGTTTATTAAAAAAATATTTTTATTTCTATGTCTAATCAAATACTTGGCAACTTGTATGATCTCATATTTGTTTTTGGACAATTTTTACTTGGTAAAATAATATTTTTGATTTAGGAAAGATAAACGTATAATAATTTTTTATATATATAACCTATTTTTGTGAGAATATATATTATTAATATTCATGGAACTAATTGGCGAAATTGTTTCAGCTTTAGTAGGTTCGTTAACTATCGGGACCACGTTCTTCCTGTCACCAGTCGCCGGTATACTGACGGATAAATTCGGTATCCAAACAACCACCTTCGTGGGAGGCGCGATCGCGTCCGTTGGCTTGCTTCTTTCCTCGCTGCTGACAGATAAGGTAACGGAAAACAAAAAGAGACGCTTCTATAACGATCGTAATTTCTACACTCAAATCTGTTTCGGAATTGTACACGTCTCATGTTCGTCTAGGTGGAAATGCTCTTCTTAACATACGGCGTTATGTACGGGCTCGGCGCGAGTCTCGCTTACACCCCGAGCCTGGCGATATTGGGCCACTACTTCAAGAAGTATCTGGGTCTAGTGAATGGCATCGTCACAGCCGGAAGTTCAATATTCACGACGTTGCTGCCGTCCATAATGGAGATCCTGCTGCGACGTTTAGGTCTCGAAGGAACTCTAAGGAGTTTGGCTGTACTCACGGCCATCATAATGGCCTGCGCGATTCTATTCAAACCGATACCACGTAAGTTTTCTTTAAAGTTTGCAAGCATTTATGTAATTTTACTTGCATCTCTAAGCACAATTTTATTTTTAATTCATCGCATAATTTTTCAAAATTTTTTACAATTTCTGTATAATTTTATAACTTTTTAAATTTCTCGGAATTTTTATATGAACTGAAACACTATTTTCAGAAATGTTTAGAAAATCTACATCTTTTTTAGAATTCTTTATATTTGTGAATTCTGATAAATATTTTAAAATTTTTTTATTCCATTATTTTCGAAAAAAAATAAGATGAAAAATTTGAAAAAGTTTAAGGTATTTCTTTAGAAATCTTCATAAATTTTAAATATAAAAAATGCTTAAAAATATTATAATATTATGAAAATTATTTTCACCACGGATGTTTATGTTTATTAGCACATTATTAAACGGAGACATATCAGCAGTTTTTTGTCGCCCAGATGTTATTGACCGGTAACGAGTTCATTCATGTGTAGAAGCGCATATAGCTTAATTGTTGCGTGTAGTTAAATTAGAATTAGATCTTAAAATTTGTATTATATAGGACTTATGATTGTGTTTATTCCTTACTTTTTTGTGCATGGTTTATTTTTTTGGTATATTATAAACGAAATATTGTCCCCATTGCATTTTCTAAAATGACGCATCGCGTTGTTAAGTGAAGAAGAAGTTTTCGATAAATTTTATGATATAAAATGATTATATGATGTATAAAAGTATTAGAATATTTGAATAAGATATGTACAAAATTTCACGTATACATAAGTACATTAAAAGTGGCGATCGTGGCGCAGGGCGCTGCGTGGCAGCTTACTGTGCCGAGGATCCAGGTTCAAAACCACCCAGAACATGGTGCTCTGAAATGCGCGGCCAATGCCCTGGCGGCATCTGGCGGCGCAAATCGGAGCAAGATCTTTGGGAAAACGATCGTCTCTCGGTAAGGCACGGTAAAATCACCAAGAGTATTCCTGCCAAATTAGAACATCCAATGGTAGAGAAGGAGTTCCGGGGAGTGATATGGACCTGGTGTCCGGCACGAGGCTGAATGGAGCCTGGTGTCTAGCACAAAGTCCGAGATAGGATCAGTGTCTAGCGCAGGAGCTAAATAAAGCCTAGTGTCTGGCACTGGTCTGTGAAGGACTATGGTCTGACACGGGGGTGAACGGGGGTTCAGTGTCGGAAAGCGGGGGGAGACTGCCATTTGGAGCCTTTCAAAATAAGCGGGAGTTACAGTGATACTTTACGGATCTAGGTGACGCTGGGCCTCTTGTAGGACCATCCGCACAACAATTACTACTAGTACTAAGTACATTATACATATACCAAGAAAATCATTGACATTTAATTATATGCACGTTTTAATATTAGACTCACTAGAAAATATCAAACATATATTAGACCGTATGCGAGCCAACAACGGATAACTAGTGTGTAATAATTTCTTTTTTTACAATATCCAACCCCACGTA
>NW_012028318.1:9906-15760 GCF_000956235.1 Wasmannia auropunctata
TTATTGCGAAGAAAATCATCACATACCTCGGTGGTCTAAAGGTAGGACGCCCGTCCGGCAAACGTGGAGATCCGGGTTCGATTCCTGGCTGAGAGCTGAGGTGATTTTTTTCGCAATAAATAATTCTACAGATTCGGAGGGAAAGGGGATATAGATGCATATAGCATCAAAGAGATTAAATCGTTAATCGATTTAATTTGTTACAAGTTATTCTGGCCTCATGTAAGCGTTTCAAGACCGACGAATTGCGGCGCGCTGTCTACTGGGGTTGGATATTGTAAAAAAAGAAATTATTACACACCGTCATCCGTGTTGGCTCGCATACGGCCTAATATATGTTTGATATTTTCAATATTAGCTTGTATAAAAACAATAACCGATTATAGGCGTTAGTTTCTATATAAAACAAGCTCGGTCAGCAATGTGTTAATTTTGCTTGTTTCACTTTTATTTGCTTATACCGATGAAATATATGATTAGGGGCCGTCCATATATTACGTAAGCATGACTGGGGGAGGGGGGGGTCAGTCAAATTCTGACAAATAATTACATGGGGGAGGGGGAGGTCGTATATATCCTTACGCAAGATTTTTTAAGTCTGCTGCTGTCATGAAAAACGAGCAATATTAACTTTACATCGAGTATAATCGGAAAAATCTTACGTACGTAATTAAGGGGGGGTTCAAAAATTCTAACATTTGCTTACATGGGAGAGGGAGGATCAAAAATGGCCAAAAATATGCTTGTGTAAAATGGACGGCCCATTATATTCTTTTAATAAAAAATGCACAAAAAATAAAAGTAATAATTTCTCACAGTTTCTTTGGATAGCATTTATTTCTTAAAATTGCTCCAGTACACCCACGGTCATTGATTCTGTCCCTCGGAGATTTTCACAAATTCTGAAGTGATCACTTTTCTACATTAAAGCTCATAATCTATGCACGATTAACGAAACGAAATCAGGCATGAACTATGAACATTAATGTAGAAAAGTGATCACTTCAGAGTTTGTGAAAATTTCCGAGGGACAGAATCAATGACCGTGAGTGTACAATTTTCAGAAATGCAATTCAAATGTTGCAAAAAGGAATTATATTGTAATTTATTGTAATTTTGGCAAACTATAATATGTGTCGCGAAAAATTTTATTGCAATCAAAATTAAGTATGTCGTTAGGACTTTCAATTTTTAAAAGAAATTTATGTTATGTTGTTTGTCTATTATGATTAACAAAAATATGTATTTGTGATTATAGAATCTTTCGCGTCAAAGTTGCGATTCACATATGTCATTAAAGATCTACCAAATATTTTATAATTATATTATTTAAGGCCCCTGCCTAGTCAGCCACGAACTTCGCGTTGACGGTGACGACGCTATATCGTAGTAGAAATTAGAAGCTTCTTTATCATGCTAAGCTCGTTCTATATATAATATGTTATATTTCGGTGTTTTAAGTCATAAACCGTGATAATTTTACAAAATATGTTATATACCGATATCGTAAGCAGTAAAAATTTATTAATTATAGTCGAATATGTGAAGAGAATACACGATTTGAAGAGAATAACGGACCTATCGTAAAAAGTGTTGACAATGAAATTTTGTCTTGCGTGCCATTTCGTTATTTTATGTGCTTAATTGTGAAAATGTGACTCGTATTTATGAAAGTCGTAAAAATGGGTGTAAACTATAGTTATCGAATTTTATACGTAAAAGTATCTTTTCCATACCTTTCAACAACTATCAAATGAGTTTTCTTGCCTGAATAAACAGCTTCTTTCTTTACGTGCCTTTTACGACTATTTACTGACTTTCAGGGGGGAAAAGATAGTTTACACCCATTTTTACAAATTTTCTAAAGATATTCTATTTATTAATTTTATCCAAATCCTCTTTATTTAAAAATGGCATGCAAGAAACTTTTAGTGTCATTTCTCGCTATTTCTTGCTTCTGACGTCACGAGTCTAATATGGCCACGGTAACTAGGCAGGGCCCTTAAGCATAAGAATTTTTTATTGAATATTTATAATCTGAGGGTTGATAAATAAAATGATATAAAAAGTTGATCAAAAAAATGGATAAAAATATGGCAGATGTCTAAAATATTCGAATTTTTGGAATAATTCTTATATAGAAGTTTTTCATACAATTTAAATTTAATTTATCCACTTTGACATTATACATTATCGTACTTAGATATTCAGCGATCTGAAAAAATATTAAGTTTTAAAAATTAATTAAAAAATATTTGATAAATTCTTAACTCATTAAAACTTATGACTAAATCATGATAGGTAAAAGATATCAAAAATACAACAATTGGCAATAATAAGAGCATGAAAAAATATTTCTGACGTAAAAATCACCTTACAAAAATCAATTTTACAATAAATTGTTATAAACAAATTATTAAATATCTATTGTAGAGAAAAACTGATTACATTAATCGACTACAGGAAAAGTTACAAAAGAAACACATATAATTCATGACTTTTTCTCATATTGCTTTTCATTTACACAAAAAAATATAATAAAACTCACGAGTTAAACTCGTTCCACATAGCTGGATTTGTCACGTGCTAGAAAATACTTAATTCTGGTTAGAATAAAATTTTTTCAACGCATCATATATTGTAATTGTAATATTCCAAAATATATTCAAATAGTCCTCTTTTTGCAACTTTAACCGCAAATTTTTCCAAATTTGCGATTAATATTGTGAAGTAATAAATAATTTGATAAATGGGATCGTATTCAGCACCGCAGAAACTATAACCGAAAACAATTATTTTCGCTAAAAAAAAGTCACTTAAACAATGTTATCGCATCTCTATATCCATTAGACGAGGAATACATTTGAAAGAAGCGTGATTTTACGATTTTACATAATATAGAATTTCGATTTTCAACATTAATTGCGTTTGTAAAGAATTCAGATTTAATTCGAAATTTGTTAATATTAACTATTCAACGATTATGTGATAACTAGATAACATTAATGAGCACCTTTTTTCAGTAACTACACCGCAGGAAGGCGAATCGCAACACAAGAAATCGATACGCTATCGTCTGAAAGAATTTGTAAACGTATCCATCTGGAAGAAAAGACGATACGTCGTCTGGGCTAGTTCTATTCCTCTCGCACTTTTTGGGTGAGTTGACGATTATGCTTAGTCCCAGCAAATTTACAATTGCGGATGAAGTATAATCTCGATTTATCTCGGTTTGTAAGATATACATATATATGATATACATATAATAATATAAGTTCAATGCAGAATGAACCAAAATAGACGATTCCAATAAATCACCATAATCGCTTAAATATAGCTACGTCAATGAAGATCATACCCAAATAGATAATCCCAATAAATCACTATAATCGCAAACTAATCATCGTTTGATTACTTTCTGCAGTCTGTGATTTTCTCTTTTTTTTTATGTTTCGAACGTTTATTAACTGCAGTTTATCACTGCACGTGGTTACTTTGATCTTTCTCCCGAAAGATATCGTTGCTTCTTTATCTTCTCTCTCTTATATTTAAATGTAAGAATTTAACTTTTTCCATATCTGAATTTTCTATTTTATTCTACTTTACAGAGATAGCGAAAACTCGGTCGTTATTTCAGATACTTCGTCCCGTACGTTCACATAGGAAAGTTCGTGGCTACGACGTTCAAAGATGCCGACAGTAAGCTGCCGGTCATGTGTATTGGCATCACTTCCGGCATCGGCCGTTTAATTTTCGGGTACATCGCCGACCTGCCAAAAGTGAATCGGATATTCTTGCAGCAGGTATTCAAATAAGAATTCTATAATGCGACATATCCGAAAACTCTGGAAAATTTTTTTTAGAATTCTTCATGACTTTTTCAGAACTTTTATGTAAAAGACCCCACACGATTTAATAGATGAAAAAATAACCCCGATCAAATTGCTTCATTTTGAAATATATTATAGTTTTCATGATTCTGAACAAATGTTCAGATACCACTTTTACCTAAAATCAACAGATAAAAAGATATAGGCTTTGGAGTTATAGAATTTGAGTCATATCTCCTTAAGATAGCTAGATATATTTTCTTTTATGATAATAAGTATATATATGTATATTAGAGAAATAAAAAGAAATTATATAATTTTTAATCGGCCTTTCAACTCAAAAGCTTCCATTTCATGTCAAAAGAACATCTCTAAATTTTTATTAAATAATATTAAGATTTAGAGGTCACTAATAAATGATTTTTAAATCAAAGTTTCGATTTCCCTTAATACATGTTTGATTTGATGCAAAAATGACTTAATCCGGATTTTAACCTTTTAAAGGCGAGAGTGGTCGACGGGAGATATATCGACCACTTAGGGGACACATTAATTTTTGATGTTTTTTCAGGGAAAATTTTATGCGTTGAATATGGGAAAAATAGTGTAAAAATTCCTGGAAGCATCCTTGACCTCGAAAACCGCTATACTTTTATTTAAAAAAAAAATTTAACCTTGAAATGGCGATTTTCAAGGTCAAGGATGCTACCAGGATTTTTTTCACTATTTTTCCCGTATTCAGCGCATCAAATTACGTAGGAAAATACTCTCAAATCTTCAAGCTAAAATTACATTGGATTGGCCCTTTGCGGGCGGGGCTGGTTGATATTTCGACCAGCAGTCAGGTGGGGGATTCCATATGAGAAATTCATTGAATTTATTTATCACGTCTAAAAAGAAGTCGATTTTAACTCATTTTTCCCCGCCCTTAAAAGGTTAAATGTGGTACTGTATATTTTTTTTGATCGCTGAATACGATTCAATAATTTGAATAATTCATTTAGTTCTACGCCTTAAGAAGTACTGCCTGATTAATGTGAAAATATGACGAAATTTCGAGTTCAAGGTCGATTTTAGCAAGGTTCCAAGCGTTCAAATGGGTCGTTAATCTTCTTAAATTGTAGGTCTGTTTACCCAGAACAAGATTCAGTTGGAATTTTCCCGAAACTTCGTACAGGACCTTTAAAAGTTTCATTTAACTGGATTATTAATAAGTTTTTAAGAATAGAAAAAATTTTTTTACAAGTTCTAAAGTATATCGCTTTGTGGTCTTGACATCCTCAAATAAAATGCCTCAATTTGACTATAAAAAATGTTTTATTAGAAAATGAAATAAGTACATAATAACAAAAATATGATTTAATTAATTGAAATAAACTACTTATATAAAATAAGGAATCACACATATAACAAAAATAGGAATGGAATTTTAATGGAATCATAATTGGTGATCTACATAATTCTGAATTCATAATATATTCTCCACATAATTATCGCTTTTTATATAAAATATATAAAATAAACCCACAATTTTTTCCAAATTTTCGATAATATATAATGAATTATATACATTAATCGGGCAGTATTTCTTAAGACGTATATCGTAGAGCTAAATAAATTATTGCATCGTTTTTAGCGATCAAAAAAAAATACAGTACCACATTTAAAATCCGGATTAAGTCATTTTTGCATCAAATCAAACGTGTATTAAGGAAAATCGAAATTTTGATTTAAAAATCATTCACTAGCGACCACTAAATCTTAATATTTTTTAATACAAATTTAGGGGTGTTTTTTTTACATGAAATGGAAGCTTTTGAGTTGAGAGGCCGATTTAAAAATAAATATATTTATTTTTTTGACAGTCTAATGTACATAAACGCATGTATTCTTAAATGTTGAGTGCTGTGTGTGTGTGCGTGCATGCGTGCGTGCGTGCGTGCGTGCGTGCGTGCGTGCGTGCGTGCGTGCGTGCGTGCGTGCGTGCGTGCGTGCGTGCGTGCGTACGTGCGTGCGTGCGTGAA
>NW_012028318.1:16864-19069 GCF_000956235.1 Wasmannia auropunctata
TCAACGCGGAGTTCGTGGCTGACTAGGAAGGGCCCTTAAATACTTTTCAAAAGTGCTGAGAAAAATCTATATCTTTTCTCAGTACTTCTGAAAAATATTTAAATTTTCTAGAATTCTTTATATGTATATGTGAATTCTGAAATATTCTAAGATTTTTTAGATCTTGTTTTATAATTTCTGAAGATAAAATCTGGAAAAGTTTAAGGTATTTTTTTAAAAATCTATATAAATTCAAAATATGATAAATTCTGTTATATATATACACATATACAATAAATATGTATTATGAAAATTTTTTTCATCAGAGCACAATCATCTTTAAAATAAAATATTTTATTATTTTTCTTTCTCTTAAAATCTTCTCTAGAATCTTGATACAAATAAAAATAGAGAACCATTTCTTTCAGATATCGTTTGTGAGTATCGGTATTCTCACAATGCTCCTTCCGGTCACCAAATCCTTCCCTATGCTCCTGGTCATCTCGCTAGGGATGGGACTGTTCGATGGCTGCTTCATATCGTTACTTGGCCCGATTGCGTTCGATATTTGCGGCCGTAGCGGTGCAACTCAGGCGATCGGTTTTCTTCTGGGAATGTGTTCTATACCTCTGACGGTTGGACCACCAATTGCGGGCCTCCTGTATGATCATACTGGTAAAGATTTTAATAACTTATTATGTATTGGTAACAAAATAAGAAAGTAACTTGAGACAAGAGTAGATACGGAGCAAGAAATTTTCTTGTTTATTTTATTTTTATGCCATATAATTTGAAATGAATAAATTAATATACATATACATATATGTATGTATATATATATATATATATATATATATATACCTATATATATATATATGTATACAATATATATAACATACATACAATATACATACATTATATACAGTGTCCCATTTTATATTTGACAGTCAAATATTTGGAAATCGGTTTGAGGTTTGAGAGAAAAATGTTTTAGACAAAAGTTGTAGGGTTTCGAGGGGAACATAAGATGATAACATTGGTTTGACCCTGACTGGCGTCATTAAGGTCAGGACAAGGTCACTTTGAATTTTTTAAATGGAACCCCTATTTTTCGTTCCATATTCTTGTAGCTTATTTCGAGAGCTTCCCAAAACACATAGATAAAATGTTTTTTGGTTAAGTAAATCTCGAGTTATAAAGCTTGAATGTCACAGTACCCCCGGCATTAGGATTATCTAAGATATCCGAACAATGGCTGAAACCTTTTGAATGTTGTTTAGGGTGAGCTTGACAACACGTGTCAAAGTCATAATTATTGGAGAATGTTTCTCTTTTTTCAAAAAATAAAAATAATTTTTAAAAATGAAAATAAGAGAAACAACCTCCAATGATTATGGCCTTGACACATGTTGTCAAGCTCATGATCCTGAACAATATTCGAAAGGTTTTAGCCATTGTTCGGACACCTTAAATAATGCTAATATCGGTGGTACTGTAACGTTCAAGCTTTATAACTCGAGATTTACTTAACCAAAAAACATTTAATCTATGTGTTTTGGAAAGCTCTCGAAATAAGCTACAAGAATATGGAACAAAAAATAGGGGGTTCGGTTTCAAAAATTCAAAGACCTTGTCCTGACCGTGACGACGCCACTCAGAGTCAAATCAATGGTATCATCTTAAGTCCCCCTCGAAACCCTACAACACTTTTGTCACTTGAAATATTTTTCTCTCGAACCTCGCGATTTCCAAATATTTGATTGTCAAATATAAAATGGAACACTGTATATGTTGGGATGGACTAAAACAAATTTTTGAAAATTGATTAGTAATACCCTCCCCCCCCCAAAGTTAGCTATAGACCTTAATATGGTCTGGGTAAAATTTCATCAAAAATTGATTAATATCTTCAGGTTACCTCAATCTTGAAATTAATAAATTTATGCATTTCTTGCAAATTACTAATTTTGTTTTAAGCAACTGAGTTTTCTTTACATTAATCGTTCACCTCATTATTCTGTGCCTAAAAGTATTGGGTACCATTATCAAGAAATCAATAGGGTAAATATATCGATGAAGGGAGGCTGCTCCAATGACCTTGACCTTTATATATGTTGTCAAGGGCATGACCCCAAGTAACCTTCAGGTGGTTTTAGCCGTCGCTCGTTATTCGTTAAAAAGTTATTAACAAAAAAAGTAACAAAAAAAATAATACCAATGGGGGTT
>NW_012028318.1:20662-22801 GCF_000956235.1 Wasmannia auropunctata
CCCTTCATCGATATATTTACCTTAATATATGATTTAAAATGGGATATCCTGTATAAGAATATATACCGGATCTGACATTTGGAAATGTGTACATCTGACCTCGGATTCGTGTTTAACGACCGAAAAACAACAGGTAATACCAAATGGTATTGGAATTCAAATATTTTTTTAAATTTTGACACATCTATCCAAGAAATGCATAAACTTACTAAGTTCAAGGTCGAGAGATAACCTGAAGATATTAATCGATTTTGATGAAATTTTACCCAGATTATATTGAAATCCATAGCTAACTTTTAGAGGGTATTACTAATCAATTTTCAAAAATTTTTTCTCTATCTAATCTATTTTTTACCCACCCTAATATACATGGTCTGTCGTAAAAGTAATAAGACTATTTCTGGAAAAATCGTTTTATTGAAAATATATTTGATATTTTTCAAAATAGAATCCTTGAACGTATATATCGATTTCAGTGTCACTTCCACTCTTCATAGTAGTGCAGGAAGTCGATCGGACTTGCCTTTCAGAGCACTCGTCGCAGTTGGACCTTTTTAATCGTTCCAAAACGGTGGTTCATGGTTTTGGGACGATTAGAAAGGTCCAAGCAGCCGTAATGAGTGCTCTGGAAGGCATATCTGGTCAGAACTTCCTGCGCTGCTACGAAGAGTGGAAGTGATGCTGAAACTGCTGTATTGATATTCAAGAATCCTACTTTGAAAAATATTGTTTTCAATAAAACGGTTTTCCAGAATTAGTCTCGTTACTTTTGGGATAGACCATGCATATTCTCTGGCGGAAAAATTTCTACAAAATTCTAAAAAAAATAAAAATATTCTACAAAAAACTACAGAAAATAACTGAGAAAATCTATAAAATTTTACATGACTTTAAAAAATGCTACAAAAATCTACATAAAAATGCTAGAATTGGAACACTTTTGTCAATTTTTGTATTTTTTTATTGCATTCTCAGACGAACAAATTCTACAAAATTTAAAAAAAAAATAAAAATTATTACAAAAAACTGCAAAAAAAATAATTGTCAGAACCTATGAAATTCTACAGAAATTTAAAAAATGCTACAAAAAAATCTACATAAAAATGTTAGAATTGGAACACTTTTGTAGATTGTCAAAATTTGTGATTATATTTAATCTACAAATTCGTACGTAAAACTACGCCAATCTACAATTATGTTCTAAACGACGATCCAAGCCACGACTGCCGTCAACGCTGCTTAACTTTTGTGATTGGCAACTGCAGACACTTCGTGATGATCCATGATTACTTGATGTTAATGAATACATATCGGTGATAGATCAGATCAATAAAGTTATGAAAAAGATAAATATCTATTTTTTTATAAATGTTAACATAAAATAACATGATCGATAATCAAAATAAAATACAAATAAATATAACATAATATAAAACTGTATTGGATTAAGAAGCTATTAACGTCTACTACCAAATGTATGCAAAATTTTTTTTTACATTTTTATAACTAAATCATCCAAACAATAATTATTTTATATTTTTTAGTTATGAAAGAAAACTTTAATAAGATTTTATCATGAAATAGTTGTTAACATTAATTAATATAATTTAAATAACTATTCAACGAATGTAAATTTCTGTTTAATACATACATATATATTTATTAAGTATCTCCGGTATATATCAGGAATGGCTTGGTGTCAAGTGTTTAACTAGTATAAATATAAATAAAATAGAAATAAAATATATATATTCTGTCATAATTATATGTTAATAAGTCAAGCCATGCCGGGTCTGTTTTAATTACATAAAATTTTGTTGTTTTTTTCATTTAAAAAATTTGTAAATTTTTGTACAATTTGCTAAAAAATTGTGGATTTTCATGAAATACTATTTTTATTTTTTTGATTTTAAAAAATTGTAATTTGTGGTATCATTGCGTAGGTGTTTTTATCTCAAAATAAATATTTTTACAAAAATATACAAATTAATACGAAATAATAAAAATTTCTACAAAATTTCTATTTTTGTAGCTTTTTGTAGTTATTCATTAAAATTTTTTCCAGGGTTGCATGAAACTTAATCATGTACGTGAAGAAACGAAGAAACAACATATATATTTAAATTTTTATTGGCAATT
>NW_012028318.1:22821-25438 GCF_000956235.1 Wasmannia auropunctata
TCCAACAGTGCGCGAAATTACTATTGATGTGTGCACTAATAGTTATTCATTAGTTGTCATTTCAATAGTGCCACAAGTTTTTTTCCGTAAGGGATACTTTTATCACTTTCTTGATTTTAGAAAATTGTAATTAGTGGTATTATTGCGTAGATATATTTTTCCAAAAAAATAAATATTTCTAAATTTCGGAAATATAGAAAATAGAAATTTCGATAAATTTTTATTTTCAGTAAAAATTTGTACTTATTTGTAGAAATATTTTCCGTTAGGAAAATATTAGGTGGTAGATTTTTGTAGAAACTTGTAATATTAAATAAAAAAGTAAAAATTTTAATAAACCATAATTGAATTAGATTTTGAAGTTAGAAAAACAAATCTTTTTGTTGATACACGTAGAAAATTGTTGTATTTTAGGGAAAATTAAAAACTGATTCGGATTCAAAGTTCAATAATTTTATAATACGTAGATTCTGGTAAATTTCTATAGTTATTTATAAATAATTGTAGTATTCTACAAGTAGATGTTTTAAGTACTTAAAATCTTGTTGTTTTTTCATTTTTTAAATTTGTAAATTTTTATACTATTTTCTAAAAAATTGTGGATTTTCATAGAATACTACTACTTTTATCATTTTCTTGATTTTAGAAAATTGTAATTTGTGGTATTATTGCGTAGATGTTTCTACCTTAAAATAAATATTTTTACAAAAATATACAAATTTATACGAAATAATAAAAATTTCTACAAAATTTCTATTATTGTAGCTTTTTGTAGTTATTCATCAAAATTTTTTCCGCCAGGGTTATACAAAAGCGAAGAACCTTAATTAAATTTATCCTTAATATATATATTTGTACTGTTAACAGGTACCTATGATCTGCCTTTCCTGTTAGCCGGCGTTCCACCGATAATGGGAGCGTTATCGATGTTCTTAATAAGGTGCATTAAACAAAACAACGATGAAAATATAAGCGATTCCGAGAATCCCCCGAGCAAGACAGATTGCCAGAATGGTCGGTAAAAGCAGGTATCTGTATATTATCAATTTTATTCATTATAATGGGTTTGGTCCTGGATATTGCTAAACAAAGTAGTGTAGCCTTTAATAGGTCTTCATGTTTTTGTTTGAAGAATGATTTAACACTTCGTAATGTGTAACATTCCGCGTATATATTTGTTGCAATAAGATAGTATTGTTAAATATTGTTATTTGTTGCTTTCGTGTAAATGTGTTTAGTTAGACTTGAATGTGTCGTCATCGTCATACGCTTGTTGATATTTAATTATATTTTGTACTTTAAAAATTATGAAATTTGCAGGAAAAATGGGGAATAATAATTTCTCACAAGCGATCACCGTCGAGCAAAAATGCGAATCAGCGGTGCAAGAGAAGTACAGTGCGATGTGCAAAACCCCGCCGCCACCGTCTCAGCGCTATTATATCAAGCATTCGGCTGAATTGCAAAATGGTTTCGCACACAATAGCTACCAATACAAGTACGCCAATTGCTGTAGATATTCGGAGAGCGTACCGTTGCTTTACGGAGAGAGGATCTCACGATGTCCGAGCGCAAGTTTCTCTTAACACATCATCGATTCACTTGTTGATTTTAAACTTGCATTTTGACACTGCAAATTCTTTCGCTCTGAGAAATTTCATCGTTTGTTATTCACCTGGTAAATGAAGTTAAACACGGAATCTGTTGAGGAATATTGTTTCTTTTTTTTATGATAAGTGCACAAAAAGCTAGATATATATATCAATTTTTACACACAAAAATATGTAGATTATATTAATTTTTACTTAGATATATTAATTTTTACTTAGAATCAAACTTTTTAACTTTCTGCATTTTCTGGAAAATAGCAATAATTATTCTATCAATTTTAGCGTGTTCTAAAACGTGTACCTAGTTTTGGAAAAACGTACTTATCGAAATGATCGAATTAAGCTTTCCCACTACAGAGATATATTTTTGAGAGTATATATGGCAAAACATCGAATATTAAAGAAAAGAGAGAAATACTTTAATCGTATATTTATTAGAATTGCATATTTAGATTAAAAAGAAATTATGTCATGCAAGTGAAATGTGAGAGATTGTTCCAATTAAAACGTGCCTATAGTAAAAAAATTAATGTGATTGTAGCAAAACAATGATTTTTTATTCGATAAAATAGCGATAAGGGTAGTTATTTTGCTCGATATTCAATTTTATAAAAATAACAAAAAAAGAATGAAACAATAAAAAAGTTAATGTTTCGATCGATTTTTTCAAAATCAATCAGTCTGTGAGGCTGCGAACATGACGCATTTATGGCAAATATATCATCAACGATTTACTGATTTAATAATAAAATTTCGCAAATATTTGTCAGATGTAATAATAATGTTAAAGTATTGAATTAAGGTTAAGGCGATGCTGGAAGGTCGGCCAAATTTGTTCGAGGTCGATAAAGCAGTCTGCTCAATTTCATGACATTTGATTAATATGAAAATTCTACAGTTTATATGTGCAAATTGAAAGTATGGCACCCTGCGGACAACATAAAAGAACAACACTGAATTGTTAGAACTAGGATAAAAGCCTATAAAAAAAGTTATTCACTTTTAAA
>NW_012028318.1:25458-28648 GCF_000956235.1 Wasmannia auropunctata
TTTGCGATTTTACTACAAATTTGTCTGTCTCACATCACAATTTTATGTCTATTTTAATCCTCTGAAAGGATTTTCAATTCCGTTCAGTCAATTCGGAGAAATTAACTAAACTGTAATTTGTCGGTAATTCCGACCTTTCAGCATCCTCTTAAGGCCCCTGCCTAGTCAGCCACGAACTCCGAGTCCCTCTAGTTAGAGTCGAGACATAAGCAAGCTCTCTCGCGATTGGTCGGCGCCATGTCTGACTAAATGATGGTTAGTGAAAAAGATGAATACGTATTAATACCACAGTATAATCAGTAGGTCCACTTCGTGGCGCCTTTGATCTCCTTTTCCGGATCACGTAAGCATCCACCATGTTAAATCCAGGATCGAATTGAGAAAAGTGCCTCACAAGTAATAAAACAGATAAGTAATAATATGGATTCGATACCATAAATCAATAAATTAATGTGTGAATCAAATAAAATGTTTTATTAGTAACAATTATTCGTAGGAGTGATCACTAAAGAAAATTTCTGATGTATTTGCTTATAAATTGTCTGCACATATGTATGTATGTACGTTCCTATCGTCTTACATTTCATTGGATCCAAAACAAAAGTTGCGCGGCGATACCTGCGCGAAGACTTAGTTTTTCGCTGAGTGGACCTACTGGTTATACTGTGCGTGAAACCAACTTTTCTTAGTATGAGCCGCCATGTCCAGACCAATTGATGGTTAGTGAATAAGTGAATACGTGAAGGCCCCATACTACGGTCTTATGTCTTGACTCTGACTAGAGGGACTCTAATAGCGTTTTCGATTTGTTGATTCGATCCGACTCCGAGTCGACGGTCTGTTCGGTTTAGCTATAAAAAAAATAGTTAAAATGTACAAGAAACGCTAAAAAGAACAGACTATTTTGACTCGGAATCGGATCGAGTCAACAAATCGAAAACGCTATAACTTCGCATTGACGGTGGCCACGCTATATTGCGGTAGAAATTAGAAGTTTCTTTGTCATACTAGGCTCGTTCGAATATGAAAAGAATACACGATTTGAAGAGAATAACGGATCTACCGTGAAAAGTGTTGACGATGAAATTTTGTCTTGCGTGCCATTTCGTTATCATATGCTTAATTGTGAATTTATGAAAGTCGTAAAAATGGGTGTAAACTATAGTTATCGAATTTTATACGTAAAAGTATCTTTTTCATTCCTTTCAACATCAGCTATCAAATCGTGAGTTTTCTTGCCTGAATAAGCTTCGATCACTTTACGTGCCTTTTATGACTATTCACTGATTTTCAGGGGGAAAAAGGATAGTTTACACCCATTTTTACAAGTTTTTCTAAAGCGATCCTATTTATTAATTTTATCTAAATTCTCTTTATTTAAATGGCACGCAAGAAACTTTAATGTGTCATTTCTCGCTGTTTCTCGCTTGTGTCGTCACGAGTCCAATATGGCCGCGGTGACTATAGGCAGGGCCCTTAAACGAATAGCTGTTTCAACATTTGAGTGATAGCGTATCTTCGTAATTGCAAAATACAAATTTGATTGTAAATTATAGAAAGAAGCAGTGTGATTAATAATGTGCGATTTTTTTCAATATAACGTTTACTAAAAATTTATATTAATGATATCACGAAAATGAACAACAAATATATACAAATATGAAAGATTTTTTTTATCTCTAAGAAATTACAATCAGCTCATTTACGTGCATTATTAATTAAAAAGTAATAAATATGAGACGAAGCAGCATTTAAGCAATTGTAAAGTCTACTAAATTGTATTAAAATCAATATCAATATATCTGGCTATCATCAACTGGATGGCATTTATTTTTTTGATATTTTAATGTATTTGTAAATTTTTTAATTGATTGCATTGTATAATTTCCGTGCTACTGTTGATTATTATTTGAGTCACAACGGATCCGCGATTTGTACAAATTATTTTACTTATACTTACTTGTATTGCATTACCAAACAATAACTTAATGTCAAAATGTTTGATTGTTATTAATTAGCTATTTTATGCACGCTAACTTCTTCGTTGGAGTATTATTCTGTTACAAATTTAATTTTATGTAAATGAAAGGAATTATAAAATTATACAATATACATACATACGTATACACACACATATATATACAGAACGTCCGATAATAACCGTATCAACTCTCGTGGGCTGGTAGAACAGATTAAACTCAATAGCAAAGTTCTCTATTATCTTCTCTATTATCTAAAATTCGCAATCATTAATGAAATATTAATTTTTGAAGATTGGCGAATAAACACTGTCCGGTCCACCGCTGAATATAAGCGCGCGGTGAGTTGGCGGCCAGTTTAATCTGCTCAGTCTTGAATAATCGACGACAAGCATTGTATTAATTGTTCCGCGAAAATAATAACTTTAATTATTAACAGATTGCACAAAACTTATCAACGTTTTATATTTTTCACTATTCAATAAAATTTAGGCTTAAATGATTAATATGAAATAAATCAAATAAATAATAAAAATAATAAGCCAATGTGAGCAACTCGCCGCGCGCATTCAGCGGTGGGCCGGACGGATACGCGTTTATTCGCCAATCTTTAAAAATTAATATTTTGTTAATGATTGCGAACGATGCAAAATGACACAGAACTTTTCTGTTTAGTTTAATCTGTTCTACCAGCCCACGAGAACTGATGTGATTATTACCAGACACCCTGTATACACATCCTGTATAATATATTAGAAAGAATATTAATTTGTATACACAGAACGAATAACTATGTTGCAGTAAATATTTGTTATTTTATACAAGAAATGAATATGACATAGAAATATATCAATGCCATAAGAGCGAAAAATAGTATTACACATTTAGTTTCTCTTATAATATATATTTAAATCAATCCTTATTCATATTCTAATAACGCAAAAATAAATTAACAAATTCAAAATTAAAATTATTTTTCAGTTTTAGTTTTAGTTTTAGTTTTTATTTTCTTTTTTATAATTTCGCTCAGAATGTATTTAGTGGAGTGCAATTAGACTTTGACTTCGGAAAAATTCCTCGCAAAGTAAACCTTGCGGATATCGCTTCATTAGCTTATCAGAAATAAAGAAAAAAATAGTTTACCTCTTTAAGTAGTGTGCTTTTTTTTTATTTAACAAAATAACCTCAAAAATGATGTTTTTTGCAAATAA
>NW_012028318.1:29315-33540 GCF_000956235.1 Wasmannia auropunctata
CGAGTGCGAAACGCGCGCGTCAGCCCGCGCGCCAGAGATATAATCGTTTTTAGTATCCAGATAGGTGAAAAAATATTTCTACAAACGGTTGATTTTAATTAAATATACTTCAAACTAAAAGTTAAGTATATTTGAAATGTATAAATAATATTTTAATCATTAGTAATCTTAACATAATTCGCCAAGGCATGAGAAATTTTCGACTATATCCGGTATTTTGCATGTCATATTTATAAATACGTTCAAATTACTTTCATATCATGAGGATTTATTTTTGGTATGACGTTTCAAAAGCTCTGTGGACTGAAAAAAATTACAAAAATTTATTTTTCAAAATACACGACTTGAAAAGTTTGTAATTTTCAAAAATTGGGTTTCTTTAATAAATTCTCTAACTTCCCTTGTAATGTAGAAGGCAAAAATAAGTCGTAAAATATATATATAGGCGAGCTTTTTAAAGCTTATTAGAATGTGTACTTTATGATGATACTATAATATATGGGTAAAAATTAAAATTAATGTGTTATATATTATATTATATTCGTTAATAAAGCATAACAAATACGTTTTATGCGGAAAAACGAAAATATATGCGCTACTAAAAACATCTATAATTAATAAAATAATTTTTTTTTTGCAATTTCAGTGCATGGAGGTTGTAAATGGAGGTCTGTTTTTGTAAAATATACCTTAATTGGATTTTTTTCGTGCGTCGTATCGTTATATTAAACAAAAATGTCAAAAATATAACACAAAATCTATATTTTTTGTCCGCGTGGCGCTGGCAACATTAGGTCCGGCTAGAGACACTTAAAATGACCTGCTATTGATACGCGGAATAGCTCGTCGGTACTCGAAACGGGTGGCAGGGATCGCCAGCAGGTTCAGAAGAGAGAGTAACAGAGTAGGAAGAATCGAACGACAAAGAGTAATTTTAAATACATAAAAATATATTTCAAAGAAAAAGAAAAAGAATAAAAAGAAATAACATAAAACAAGTAAACGTCGTAATGTAAAAGAAACGCAATTAGCGAACCGCTACACAATGCGGGTTACATGATCCGATAATGTGCGATGATAGTTTACTATACCGCGAAGACGATCTTGATTTAATATTAACGCAAAAACGCCCTTAGACTACAATATCGATGTGGGGAAATAATCCCGACCGTATCCCTACAGCGGAAACGCGTATTTGTTCGGAACTCGGGTTGTGCGTACGGAGCGCGGGGCGGTGCGTGACGATATCGGTGAGTTCATCGGTATGGACACGCGCTCGCGACGTAAACGAGTGTATCGGCTCGGTGCGCGAGTACGGCGCGCGGACCGTACGTGGTGATTTAAATCCCCAAGAATTTCATGTGTCGTTAATACGACCAAACCGGAGAAAGACCGAGGATCGCGTCGACGGGAATGGGGAAGCGATGCGAGAACCGCTCGGATGGAGGCGAAGTATCGCTTCGCCCTGGTATCGCCCCTCCGAGTGCAAGGAGTGGCCCCTGCTGAGGAATGCTCAGCCAAGAGTAGAGAAGCGCTCTACTCCTGGGTACTTCGTTGCCAATGTGCGGTGCGTACAAGGAAGCCCGCGAACCTAGACTTCACCGAGAATCGCTCGGACCAAGGCAAAGTCACTCTTTACCCCGGTGTCGTCGGCTCGCAGGACGGTCAGGAACTGGAGGTCTTCCTAGTTTCGGAGCTCCTTTTATACCCGGCGCCGAGGTCGTTCACCTCCCCCCCTCGCGACAATTTGTTAACAACAAAATAACGCAATTTCGCACTCGGCCGCGATCGGCGCCGTTCGGCGGTTTCCGTGCCGTTAAACGGTCGACGGCAACGTCTGTGTCGGCTGGTCTTAAGTCGCCAGCCGACTATCTTTGGAGAGCTTAAAAAAAATGGGCGCACCGCGCCTTTCTCGCCCGACGGCTCGTCGGTCAGGCGGCATCCGGCGGTTGTTCGACCGGGAACGATGCACTTTCGGAAGTGCATCATTACACACTATATTAAGAGACGCCAAAGTTGAGCCAATTTTTGATTGGCTGGATACGGAATGGCGCAGCCAATCTATAATGACTAAAAGTGCGAAAGAAGGGGAAATGAAATGCGGGAAATGAAAGCAAATATGCATTTTAACATTACTTTTTATTAAAAAAAAAAGGTAATAAATGGGTACTTAACTATAAATAATAAATGATATAAACATAAACACAAATTAGTAATAAAGAACATAAAATATCAACATAAATATAAATATACGCTTATATCAAAATAAAATAATAATGGCAAATAAGTATGAGTAGAATAAAATATTAAGGTAGTAGAGTAAAAATATTATATTTAAGATATTAATAATAAAATATTATTTGACTGATGCATGCATATATAGCCATGATTTTACTATCATATCTTACAGATAATTGTTTCTCCTTTAACAACATTCAATTATGCAGAATTTATTAATACTTAACATGACAGAATATTTAACAATAATAAAACATTAATATAATATACTTACTGTTTTATATACGTGCCGATGAACGCCATTAATTGTATGAAGGCCGAGACATAGACTTGCATAACGCTGCATAACGCATAAGACGTAAAGCATAAAAGAATCAACCAATCAGAGGCCTTCATTTCATATTCTGATTGGTTGATTTTCTTGTGCCTTATGTCTTGTGCGTTATGCAGCGTTATGCAAAAGTCTATGTCTCAGCCTTGAGGGGCCCTTGGGACTTTCTACAATAAGCCGTTACCCTGCCGAAAATGTTCGATTAAAACCGATTATAAAAAAAGTTATCCGAATCGATTGGGATTTCTGCACCAAAAATACGGTATTAAAAAGGATTAAAATATTTTGGTCAAACCAAAAATGGTCGATCCAAAATTTACTGATTGATATATGTATATAAATATATCATGTCAAAATTAATTATATAGTTCAACTAATAATAAAATTTCATATATATTTTATTATTCTAAATGTATAATAATATAGAATTAATCGAACAAATAACAAGAAAAAACCAAACTCGAATTTATGACGAATGTAAGGATTAATACAACATTTCAATGCACGCATATTATTTCAGGACACAAATCTCAATCGAAATGAATTACTTTTTTTAAATCGGTTTTAATCGCATTTTTTCAACGGTCACCCATCCAAGTCACGACTGCCGTCAACGCTGCTTGACTTCTGTGATTGAGAACTGCAGACACTTCGTGATGATCCATGACTACTCAATATTAATAAATACATACCCGTGATAGATCAGATCAATAAAGTTATCAAAAAGATGAAAATATTTTTTTTATAATGTTAACATACACTAACATGATAGATAGTCGAAATATCGACAGTAAAATACAAATAAGTACAACACAATGTAAAATACTGGATCAAGAGAAACGATAGCGTTTCATACAAATGTATGCAAAAAAATTAAAACAAATTACTATTATACTGATAAAAAAAAATTGGATTTTTATTGCATTCAAACCAATTTAGTTTATATCCTCAAAATCGGTGAATTTCGAATTACACCGGATTATAATCAACTCAATTACTAAAAATTAAATATTATTAAAGCAAATTGAAATTACACACGCCATCGCTAAATTTTAAATTAAAAATTTAAATTAAAAATTTAAATTAAAAATTCAGATTAATGTTGTCTTTCCTAGCGGAATCGGATTTAGACGGATTACAATCAATTTTATTGAATCAGTGTTTTTGTAACTGAAACAAACTTAGATGTTAAAAAATATGTACGGTTTAGACGGATTATTTTGGATATTATATATCCAAAATAATATAATCTATACGGTTATTCGGATTTATTTAAATTGACAACAATATGAATTAGAATATATAATGATTTTAGATTGGAAATAATCCGCAAAAATAATATTAAAACTAATTATAATTTGTTTGGAATTAAAACCGATTACTTTTTAATCCGGGCACGGATTGAAACCGATTAAAACGGATTACGTTTTAATCGGTTTTAATCGAACATTTTCAGCAGGGTAGTCACTACTCATATCATATTAACTAAGAACCCACACAGAACAAAAACCTCTATTAGAGATCCATTAGACGTTCTTCATAGATATTCGAAACCTCCATTAGACATCCATGTAACTTCCTATAGATATCTACTAAACATCCATAGTTCCGCATTTTGTAACTTCCATTCGACCTCTATTAGACGTCCATATTTAA
>NW_012028318.1:33560-34567 GCF_000956235.1 Wasmannia auropunctata
GTCGATGATAGATTTGGGGAGGACATCTATCATGGATATAGTATGGATCTCTTTTGGAGATCTATTTAACTTCCATCGTGGACGTGGATATTGTATGGAGCTATGGAGGCTATATGAACGTTTAATGGAGGTTTTGTTCCGTGTGGGAATTGACCAATCGTAGTCGAATATTTTTCTTACATTCAACTGTGATTGGTCAATTCTTACGATTTACGACTTATGATCTGACATACGATGTATAATTGTAGACAGCCCTTGATACTTGATGACACTTAAGACGTGAGTCACATGAGATGTCCGCCATTTTCTATCCAACTAGAACATTGGCCAGTCTCTTTACTCTTATTATAGTGTCTCTAGGTCCGGCCATATATATATGCATATATCTATCCTTGTTTGACATAAGTGCACGAAAAAGACAAATATAGAATATCACGAATACCGATACAGCCGTTATTTTCATATGATATATATAGCACAATGCAACATTTTTACATAGTAAAATAAAAAGGAAGGAAAATATATACAAAGTACACGCACTTTTATATAAAATTTATTTTAGTATTAGATTATCCTTTAATATTATTTAATTAAGTTTTGTAACCTCATTTAATTTTGTATCCTCATTTACATATTTGATAAATGTCCATTGATTTGGCAAATGCAATTTCTTTTTATCTAGAATATCTATGACATTATTAAATGATAACTCATTTTCTTTTCCAATATTGGTTGTTTCAATATTTACAGGACCTAGACAGCACAGTAATGTATTAAAAATGTATATGTTGGACATTCCGTACGTATTTAAAAACATCCTAATTAAAGCCTCAGACATCTTTAGAATGTATTAAAAACGTTCAATGTTACTGATTCGGACATCCCAGAAACATCCTTTTTAAACATTCAATGGACCAAAGTTGAACTTATTTAAAACATTGGTCTAATATTATAAGCATTCAATATCGTATATATAATTTCACACAAACAGCATAAAAACAATCACA
>NW_012028319.1:0-1432 GCF_000956235.1 Wasmannia auropunctata
ACTAGGAGCAACTCGGAGCTATTGTCGCGGTGACGTCATAAATCTCGCGGCCAATGAAAAGGCGTTTCGTTTATCCGTTTAAGTGTTCAAATATGACGCTTTTTAAAACGTTGTTTATAAAAATTTGGACAAACATAAAAATATATTTATAACAATTTTATGTTATTTACGTTATATATAATATTATATATTTTTTTTAAAGCATTTTATTTATTTATTTTGTACCCAATTATTGACAACAAATATTTTATACAAACGATATACACATCACTTAGGTTGAATAACATAATTTTTATTTAATTTGACGCCATTTACTAATATCAAGTCATTTATAGAAATAATAGTAATATACATATCACCGAAATAAAGTTAGTTAACATCAAAGTACAAAGTACAAAGAAGGATACTATATTTAAGTTTTAGCTTTTAAAAAAATTATATTTAATTTGGATACAAGTTTTTTTTCAAGGACCGCGGTTACACTTGATACCCTTTTTTTACTTTTTTTTTTAAAGTCAATTTTGTAACGATATCACGTATTTTGTAGTATTATAACATACCTCGGTTTAATGCCTGTTCGGGGAGGATATTTTACTCAAGGAGAATTGCTCCGTCGCAACTCATTCTCGTTTTTTTTTACTGGGCTCATAACAGCTGAATTGTGTAACGGAAAGATATAGATAAAGGAGGCAATGTAGTAGTTATAACAATAATATAAATAAATATAGTTAATTATAGCAATAATATTATAAATATGATGTAATCTTTTAACATTTCTTATTTGTATCTGTAATATTCATCCAACAGATAGTTTACATTTCTGTTATGGCAGTAAGTAAAAAATCATAAGAATATGCCGATATGCGACGGGGTAATTCTTCTTAACTTTGAGTAAAATACCTCCACAAACATTATAATCTGAAATATATTATATATCGAGAAAAAGATACACGGAAACGATAACCTCACTTGTCACTGAAAAAAACATACGTTTAACAGAGAGAACAGATTAGTGAGTGCTCAATGATTCTTTAATATGATTGATTTTTGCTTTTATTTAGATTTTCTGTATTTAAATGTAGAAACCAATCGTAATAAAAATATCATTTAACATACACTGATCTGTTTGTCATCACATCAATCGATATATATCGATATATATTGATCGAAGCGTGCGAGGCTGAAAGGTTAAAAATCCTAGCGTTCTAGCGCCTCTTGCGTCAAAAATTGTGAAAGGACATTTCCCCCACCCCGCACCTGGGCGACGAGGACGACGATGACGTTTCTTAATTCTTAAATTCCTACATTTCGGACTTTGCATTGTAATATCTCCGCTCGTAGGGCACGTAGAAAAAAAATAAAGACACTTTCTTATAAATCGAACCCAAACTATTGATTAAGCCTAGTTACAACTTAATCGGTTCGACCGTTA
>NW_012028319.1:11798-13665 GCF_000956235.1 Wasmannia auropunctata
TGGCAACATGATCAAAAATGTTTGTCAGTGACGCGATGGCTCAGCTGATCCGCTTCTCGTTTTGACAACGGTCAGCTGAGACCGGTGACTCAGTACCCGCGTTCCTGTCAGCTGTTTTTCTCGAATTTGGTCCCGTGTTTACGCAAGGTGTTTGTGCGAGCGCGACCGAGAAAAACACCATGCTGCGTGCAGGCCCGAGTGATGTCACGCAACTATTCGTTGTTTTTTTTCCTGCGCCCGATCCTTGCGCCTTTCCGCGAGGCACACCGCGGATTCGCGAACAATTATATAGATTTTCATATGGAGTTTTATACACCATTTGGTTTCCCAGATGGATTTTTATACATCATCTGAATTTCCAGATGGATTTTCATACACCATGTGGATTTTCACTTGGATTCCCATATAAGAGTTTTAATATATATCCTACACGGATTCCTAGGCATGGGTTCCCATGGAAATCCACCTGGTTTTTTTCAATAGGGTTTACCTAACATTATATAAAGGACAGTCAATAAATTCAGAGTAAAAGCAAAATTCAAAGTGTTAGTGCGCATCGAACCATTCCTGCTACGCACCTACATGCAACCGCATTTTGAGTCCGACGATGGACATCTTGACGAATCAAGGGATTCGAAGGGCAGTATCGGATGATGAGGCCTGAAGGACGTTACCAGGAAATGTCAGAAAAATACCTTCTTCATTAAGGGTGAAATCAAATGGTGACCGTAAGATTTGAGAGTAATAATTTTATGCATGTCTTTAAAGTCTAACGTTAAATACGTTTCGATTTATTCTCTTAAAATCGGTGCTCGTACGCGATAATAAATACATTCATTAATTATATGCGACCCGGTAATTAGCATTGTGCAGCAAGCAACGGGCCTGCGTAAAGTGAGATGCTTCGGTAAAAGAAGTCCTGCAGATAAACAGAACATGGTATTCTTATTGAGGCAGATTATAATAATTTGAAGCACGATTTCCGAATTAATAGTAACCTAACGGGTAATAAAATCCGGTTACAACCTCATCACCAGTCACCACATTTTAAATGATTTATATTCAACTTACCTGACTTTTTTTTCGACAAATTAAATCCAATGCTCTCCCAAGCTAAATCTTTGCAAAAATTTATTCCAGCATATTCCTTCCAATTTTTTGCATATAAAGCAGGATTCACTTTGACAAGAGCGATCAACTCTTGTTTTATCAATACTTCTTGTTCATCATCTTGTTCATCCTCTGCCAGCTCTATCTCGTCTGTATCTTCAAACACTAATTCTTCCTCAGACATTGTACTTTTTAAAAAAATCTTTCGATTATAAAATGTCTAAATGTTGGATGTGTCTCACAATTCACTACAGATTAACCTAACGCAAGACGCTTACCGTAAGTCGTAGGCAGTACGAAATGAAAATAATTCATTTCGCTTGCTACTACTACGACCTTAAAAACCGAATATACGTCACTTACAACCTACTGTTACGGCCTAAAACTCTCCATTGACGGACCTTAATATAGGTTCTTGTCCTAACAAGACATAACAAAACATCTCTCGGTAGTGTAATGGGTTTCAACGCAATTTCAACTTTATCCGCAAGTTTCTGAAAAATGAATTTGTCTTTTGTAAGTTTTGAACCGTGATACTTGGAGAATTCTATGTTCATAATACGTGCAGCTTTTAAAAGATTAGGCGATGGGTACATATATTTTCCTCGGGAAATAAATTGTAACCAATCATTTTCATCGACAATTGGTAACTCGCATGTTTGAATACCTAGTGTGAGTAGTGTGTTATATTTACTTTTGTATTTATATGCTATATAACCAGCTACATACATAAATTAAACCTTGATCCTCAATATTA
>NW_012028320.1:0-480 GCF_000956235.1 Wasmannia auropunctata
GGTTTTGCATGGGTCAAGAACGTCGATTGTCTCGACGCGATATTATCTGTACCATCAAAATCAAATCTTGGTTACATTGTGGAGGTCGATCTTGAGTATTCGCCCGATTTACACGATATTCACGCGGATCTTCCGTTTTGTCCGACGCGAAGTAGACCGCCGGGAAAACGAAGTGAAAAACTTCTCGCCACACTTTATAATAAGGAACGTTATGTGACGCATTATCTCAATTTGCAGCAATGTGTGCGTCATGGTTTGCGTGTAACGAAAATTCATCGGATATTGGAATTTGTACAATCGCCGTGGCTTCGTGGATATATCGAACTCAACACGACGCTAAGAACCTACGCGAGAAACAATTTTGAGAAAAATCTGTATAAATTAATGAATAATGCCGTATTCGGTAAAACTATCGAGAACGTGCGTAATCACGTGGACGTTCGACTTGCAACGCGATGGGAAGGGCGGTACGGCGCGGAA
>NW_012028320.1:12947-13307 GCF_000956235.1 Wasmannia auropunctata
ATTTTTATCTATATATATATCATACTCGCGTTTTTTTTCCCATACAGTACGTAGTAAATCACGCCTCAATCATTCTCAAGAAGAACTGCGACAAAGTACATTTACATCGTGAACCGAGCATGTCACTCGCATTCACTTTCATCGTCATCGTAATAATCACGATCGCTCCGACCATTTATGGATATAACGAAACAAAAGTAATCCATTATCTTAAACGATATGACTATTTACATGAAAACAACACACTAACAGTAAATCATCATGAGGTATTAAAACACGCGATCGCACTATTTCAAGAATATTATCAGCTTCCCGGGGATGGTCATCTAAACAACGCTACGCTACATTTAATGCGTACAC
>NW_012028321.1:0-491 GCF_000956235.1 Wasmannia auropunctata
ATCTTGTATCGTCTGTTGCACGAAACGTTTGTTTGGCGACATCGCTATCATCTACTGGCAGTGCTACACGTCGAATCTTGCGTGACTTTGCGTCAAAGTCAGATGCAACTATGCAAAGAGCGTTATCGCGCACGTAATTTCTGAGTAGACCACTCAACTGGTAGTACGAACTTGTTCCGCCTATACCGAGCGACGTCCCAAACTTGTTGATCGGCATTTCGATGTTGACTAAATGATTCGTACTGTGTTGTTTAATTTATAATAATACCCGCTTCGCGAAGTTCCTCGATAATCGACAGCATCTCGTTGTCGTGCGCATTGTGACCAGCTTGGCGCGAGGCCTCGAGCAATCGGAGGCGATCTACAAGCTCGTTGGGATCGTCCCAATGAATGTATTCAATCTTGCTATCATTCACTGTCATGGTGAGCGGTATACCTTTTCCAATTTTTTTACCGCTTTTCACATCTTCTGGCAACAGAGGTGCGATTAA
>NW_012028321.1:7967-8931 GCF_000956235.1 Wasmannia auropunctata
CTATGCGCCTAGCACATGCGAGGTTTGTTCGCGTCGTTATTGGTTGCGGGCAGCTAGACGCCTCATGGCGTCGAAGTATGAGGACGAATTTTTGCGGACTCTGGCAAGGGCGAGAACGCCTCCGGGGAGCCCGCGGGAGAGCTCGCAGCCAAGGGTGGGCGCGCGCGAGGATGCACCGCGGAGCTGGCAGACACCAGCGAGCCCGCGTGAGGAGGCGCCGCGGAGCCCGCAGACACCAGCGAGCCCGCGGGAGGAAGCGCCGCTGCGCGTCATCCTCGATGGCGGCGGCGGCGGCGGCAAGCGCGAGCGGCGGCGGCGGCGAACGCGAGCGCGAACGCGGTTCCCCTTTCCCCGCGGATCCCGCGTCTACGACGCGGTTCCCTCTTCCCCGCGGACCCGCGAGCGCGGTTCCCCTTTCCCCGCGATACCCGTATCTGCGACGCGGTTCCTCCGTCCCCGCGGACGCGCATCCCGCACCTACGACGCGGTTCCCCTCTCCCCGCGCATCCCGCGACCCGCACCTACGACGCGGTTCCCCTCTCCCCGCGCATCTCGCACCTACGACGCGGTTCCCCTCTCTCCGCGCATCCCGGACCTACAACGCGGTTCCCCCGTCCCCGCGGACCCCGCGCCAACGACGCTGTTCCCCCTCCCCGCGCATCCCGCACCACGCGGTTAGGCCAGCTGAGCGAGCGGCTTTCCGCGGCTTCCCCCTCCCCGCGGACCCCGCATCGGATCGTGAACGTTCTGAGCGGTTTCCCCCTCCCCGCGGCTTCCTCCTCCCCGCGGCTTCCCCCGCGGACCCCCTCCCCGCGGACCCCCCGCGGACCCCCCTGCCCCTCACCCCCCCTCGGAGCTCCCTAGTTAGAACCCGCCTATTATATCTACTCATGTATGCGATCAAAAATACATCATAAATCGAATTTCCGCGGAATCCGTATGCGAAGTGCAAATGTACGTAAAC
>NW_012028322.1:0-2841 GCF_000956235.1 Wasmannia auropunctata
ACGGAATAGAGCACCAACGAAAAATAATTTCGTACTACGGATGAACTGCTCTACGATTACACAAAGTTTCAGATTTTTCTGAATTTTCGGGTTCCCTAACTTTCCTTGTAAGCTGTGAAAAATAGCATGTTCTTTTGTTGCAAATACAAGATCCTATATTAGAAAATTTACCTATTTTACCTATTTATTATTTTACTTTTTAATTTTATTTAATAATTTTTTAGATGATGGTTTTAAAGAGCAAGTGTTACGATAATTAAACATGATCCATTTACGAGTTATATAAATGGCACAAGATATGAGTGTTCTGTCGGTAAACAGTTGTACTAAGGAACAAACTAAATTATCTATGGAACTAGATACTATATTTGACAAATTTTTATTTCCTATAAAGACAGAATTAGAAATGCAAAAATTAGAAGATTATTTATTGAATAAAGAGCATGCAAACAAATTTGTAAGTAAAAATATTTTGTGAATTATATTATTTTATGAGTGATTTCTTATTAAACATTAATAATTATTTAATAGGTTAAAGAACTGATACAGATAGGAGGAACATCTTATAAAAGCATGACGAAAAGAATTCTCCAAAAATTATTTTCTGATGATATTGCTCAAACATACAATTGGTTTCAAAGGCAAAAAAAATTTTTCGGTACTTTGTGTTGCAATCACAATTTTAGGTATATATGCTTTTATATTATAAATTGTTATAATATAATAAATATTGTTAAAAATAACTTATATATGTATAATGTAGATGCAGTACAAAAAGCACATACAGCCTCACTTGCGGATATTGAAGCAGCAATTAAATCATGGCTAGTCAAAGCGAAAGATAGACAATCAAAAAGATCAAAACTGGCTATTTCGGCACAAATGCATAAACGCGTAGAACGGCATTCGCACTTTCAAGAGGATTCAATGGGAAAGGATCCGTTTGAAAAACGCCTAAGTGTCCAATCGAAAGATTCTAATCTTTAAGAATGGCAAATTCTGCATTGCAAATTCTTTTTATAAGTTGTCTGTGATACCCGTTAATTTTGAGGTAGTCTTCTACAAGTTATTCGTAAAAGTCTGAGAGAGCGTCAAAGAAGAGAACATGAATATGCAAGTCGATAACAGAGCAGAGTGTAAAATCCAAAGATTAAGTAAAAAGAGACAAAAATTTTTTTTTATTTTGAAATATTTAAAACTAAAGATAATTTTTATTTTTCTTTTCAATTTTTTATGTTTAGTACTGCGCCTCGATGCAATTAATACTTGCAATATATGTATATGTATATTCAGAAATTATATTAGCTACATTTAAGACTATTTACGTTTTTAATTATATATTTTATATAAATTAGTATAATAAAAATAAAATTATTTAATACATAATTAATGTATATATTTATTATTTTAAGTATGTGCGATAAACTGTTTGCTAAATTTTGAAAGATATATTACATAGAATATCGTATTCTAATCAATCCACGCTAATATTACAAATAAAAATTATTAGTAATACTAAAAAATGTTTTAAAGAAAGCTTAAGATTTTAATTAAAATACCATCAGCATGTATTTTTCTTTTATGTGGGATACACACACACACACATACACATTATGGAAAGTTTAAGATTACCAATATTATATTACAATAGAATTTTTAACTTTAAGTATTATCATTTATTTTATCTTTTTTAAAGTTACAATGCCATTAAACAAAAGAAAATATTTTTATTTTAATAATTTATTATAACAATAACATATATTTATGTTAATCTAATAAATTCTCTACAATCTCCTAACTCATAAAAGGAAAGCATATATGCTGGTATCTCTTCGTTAAAACCTTTAAGCATTCTTTAAAACATTTTTTTGGCATATATTACTAATGTTTTTTATTAGCAATATTTATGTGGATTGATTAAAGTAGGACATGCTGTACATAGACATTCCCATTATATTCTTAGAAGATCTTATGACGTTCTTATAAGTTCTCAGAATATTCTATGATGTTTTAGTGGAACATTCTATGGACTTTTCTGGAATTCTGAAAACAGTCTCATTTCGCTTTGCTACGAATACCCTTAGAACGTCCTTTATACTTTGTACGCATCTTTTAAGAATATTCCAAAGTTCTCGGAAAATATTTATAGAACATCCCTAGAATAAAATTGTGCTATCTGGGTTACATTTGTTTGAAGTACATTATTTAATAATTGGATAAAGGCAATGATTCATCACTTTGATAATTGGTATATAGCATTAATAAATTCAACGAAATAATTAAGCTAAACTTCTCACACTATCCATTTGTTTGTATTTAACAAGTTAACGATGAGATCTGCCTATGCAGTAATTGTTAATTAGGATTTAAAAATCAGTTTAAGCTATTGCAATTGTTTAAAATCCATTATTTAAGAATCGGGTGAAGATATCGATGATCCATCTCTTTGGTAATTGTTATTTATCACTATAATTAAGATTTATTAGAAATCGAAATAAATTATTGCATTTGTTTAAAGTCTATTATTTAATAATCAGGTATTAACGATGATATCTGAGATCTGTTTGTATGCAAATTGTTATTTAAAATTTAGAAATCGGACTGAAATATTGCATTTGATTAAAAAATATTATTTAATTATCGGATAAAAACATCGATAACACGGGTCAACACAAAATTTGACTTTGACATTAAAGTATGAAATTTCGATAAATTAGATCATAGATAAACGAAAAAAAATTATATGGCCTGAAAAAGTTTGCTTTTGTATCCAGGAGAACGTTTGAACAATATTTTTAAAAATTTGTGATTTTAATCTTTATTTAGATCGGAAGAGCACAC
>NW_012028322.1:5884-7261 GCF_000956235.1 Wasmannia auropunctata
GCGTGCCCGCATTTTATATACATCTTATCAATTAAATATTAATGCAATCCGGGCACGCCAAGTTTTTGCTTCACTATGATCTCATTGGTCATTTTAGTCACTTTAAGCCTATTTTATAAAACTTAAAAATATTTGGAAAGACAATGGTATTAAACTTTTGTTGCTTGTACTTTTGAATGGTTAAACGGTTTATTAAAAAAATATTTTTGTTTCTATGTCTAATCAAATACTTGGCAACTTGTATGATCTCATTTGTTTTTGGACAATTTTTATTTGTTAAATTAATATTTTTGGTTTAGGACGGATGTAATTATTATTTAGTTAATTCTTTTTTTTACATAGCATGTCACTTCAACATTTCACACTCGATTCACATTTTCGATTCACATACGAACAATTCACTGGAAGAAATCACGAGAAATCTACTAATGCATCTATCCGTTACGTATTTTACAATCACTGTCGATTAATTTATCCGTCCACTGAAACATCACACGAAGAAATACGGCAATTTATTAATTTAATATACGACCCGCGCGGTTCATTCGAGAAAAGCAAGCAGTCGACTGACTTTAATACCGAATTTATTAATTAATAATTATCAGTGTCGATTAATTATTTGTATCGATTAATTATTTGTCGACTAAAAAATCACTCGAAAAAAGAAACACACGACGCGTGCACTCGATGATAACAACCAAGTCGGCTGACTTTAATACCAAATTTATTAGTTAATGATTATCAATCCCGTATCTATTAATTATTCGTCGACTGAAAAATCACTCGAAGAATGACATGCAACAATTTACTAACCCACAACGATTTATTGACATACGAGACGTTCACATGTCGCGATTCGACAGAGCTACAAACATAATCAATAAAATCAGTCAACTACTTGCTATCGTCGGGTGAACGTTTCGTGTGTCAGTAAATCATCGTGGGTTAGTAAATTGCTTGCTATCGTCGTATATTAATAAATCGCTGTGTGTTTTTTCGTGTGATGTTTGAATGGACGGATAATTAATTAATCGACAGTGATTGTAAAGTACATAACGAATAGATGCATTAGTAGATTTCTCGTGATTTCTTCCAGTGAATTGTTCGTATGTGAATCAAATATGTGAATCGAGTGTGAAATGTTGAAGTGACACGTTATGGAAAAAAAAGAATTAACTAAATAATAATCTAATCTGTGTCGGTCAGTGATAACGTCTGCATTAAAACTAACGAAAATTTATTAAAATAAACGTTTATTTGGAGCTGTTCGTAGTCCATCGAAATGGAAATTCTATCTTTCTCACGAAGCTACAGAAATCATCAAATCTTTACAAGGTAATTGGTGCGTGTGCGTGTGCGTGTGCGTGTGCGTGTGCG
>NW_012028322.1:10869-15301 GCF_000956235.1 Wasmannia auropunctata
ACGTGTGCTCTTCCGATCTTTTCTCGACGCGCAAGATTATGCATCCAATGCAATGGTGATCATTTCGAACATCTTTTATAAGTTTTTTTAATATTCAATATTTGTTAGTAACAATTAATAATGTTATGTTGTTATAATTAATATTTATTAATGTAAAAACTAACTATTAATTTAATATTTATTTAACATTTAACTCGACATTTTCGTATTAGGATTTTCGTCTTAGAATATTCTAAAGAATGCGCACCTAAAAGGAAATCCGCGAGTTTTGGGACACCCTGTATATATATATATGTATATATGTGTACATATGTATAATGTATGGGTTGTGTAAACGAAACCATATAGGCAATCGTTTTGTATTATAAAATGTAGTATTTTTAAAATATCTATCATAAGTATCAATTAACCTGATTAAAATATTCCGTAAAATAATTATTTATATAAAAATAACATTTTAAATATAACATACCTCTTTTGCGTGATATTATAAAACGATTTTTGAAACATTGCAGGCAAAAAGTATGCCGACATTTCATCATTTTAGGTGAATTTATTCTGCTCTTACATATCACGCATTGCGATACATCAACAGATTCGAATGAAGTAGTCCTATTATAGAAAAATTAATTGAAATTAATCGCAATTAATAACTAATATGTATAATTGTATAATTATAGAATATCTTAAGGGGGGAACCTTATGTAAATGGCCGTTTTTTTCTAGATTTTTTTTTTGCTTAAATTGTTAGGAAATTATCTCAAAAATATGAAAAAAAACATTAAAAAGTTATAAGAGACTTCCTTCCTATGACCGAGTACAATGGCAGGAGCGCCGCAGCCTCGCTTCGACAAAAGAAGCCCATACTGCTCAAAAAGAAAAAAGAACAACTCAGTTACAGGAATTTGGAGAGGAAGATCCGCTGTACGGCCCTGGAATTGCTGATTGATCAAAAATCGAGGTAAGTTTAAATAAATTACAATTTTAACGATTTTTTCTTCGAAAACTTTAAACGTCTTTTTCTCAAAACGCTAAATTTTGCGCGCCGTACAATGTAACTCAAAAACTACTTGACCGATCATCTTTAAATTTTACATGCTCATTCTTCAACTATCTGGTCTCAACATAAACCTAATAATTAATATTTTGCTTTAAACAATAATTATTAACAATTGTTTTAAGACAAAAAAGTGAATTTTTTTTATGTCGCTGTTTTAACAATTTTATGAATTTTATTAATTATTTAGGTTCATGTTGTGCATTTTTACATAAACTAACAAAATTTTCTTGAAATTTTTGTTTCAGATTAATTTTGTGACCTCGGCGTTGCCCGGCGCAAATTTAAGGAGCCAACTTCAAGCAGCTGCTGTACCGCCATTTTGAAAGTTTTCAACACCAACAAAATTTTTTTATTTACCTTAAATAGTGAATATTATTATGTCTTATTATTATGTATTATACTTAGTCTAAATTTAATCAATTTTGTCATTAAAAAAAAATCTAGAAAAAACGGCCATTTACATGAGGTTCTCCCCTTAAAAATGACTTCACAAACAATTAGAAATTACGTGGAAAAATTACCTAAGGTAAGGAAAGTTACTTCTTGAAAGTAATTTGTTATCTCGTTATTTATTACCAAGTTAAAAAAGTAAATTTTTACTGATTCTCAAAAATAACTCGTTACGGTTACTATTACATAAAAAGTAACGATTACTTTCCATGTCTTCTTTAATGTTAAATTAAAAAATTTACTTTTGTATCTAATACAAACTTTATACATATACAGAGTGTCCTATTTTAACGAAATATTTCGAAAACAACGCTTAGTTTTCGAAATATTTCACCATCTCGATACTTTTTATACACCCTGCAATGATATAAAAGAGTACTAGAGAAGAGTACTAGAGAGTACTAGAGTACTACCCTGGTAAAAAAAATGATAGAAACCGATTTAAAAAATTGTATCGTTTTGAATCAAATTTCTTAATCCGGATTTCCCAATTGGGGTATTGACGATAGGCGGTATATTGATTATAATCTGCATTAATAGATACGTTTTCAATGAGGTTGTATGTGAAATATCGCATATAAAAATTACTGAAAAAAAAAATTTATTTTTTTTTATTCTATTATTACTTATTATTATTTTTAAAGTTTAATTTGTAAGCACCAGCGCGGCGCGAGTGTCGGAAAATTATAAATAGTTGACAGGCGAGGGCACACCGGGCGTCAAACGTGACAATGCGAATTAGAAAAGAATCGGAGCAACGACACTCGCGGCACTCGCGAATAATCGGAGCTAGCGAATTGAGCACATGAAAGTGTTGAAGATAATCGATTGTCGGCGAAAGCGCGAGTTGAAGAGTGATTTACATGAGACAGACGCTTGAGATACACCGCACATGTATAATTGTAATTCTTAATAATAAAGTGAAGTTTTAATTGACATATGCATATCCATTTTGCTGATCCTTGAAATCTGAAGACAAGCTTACAAATTTGTGTTTATTATTCCGCATATATATTTTTTATTTTATTAATTACAATTTATACGCAGGTTTATAATTTTTGAAAACATTGAGATTCGAACCTGAGATCCCTAGAACTACAGACTTATACGCTAACGCTGAGCTAATGATACTTTGTAGAAAGGACTTATTCTTTCCATTATTCTCTTTCCATTATTCTCTTTATCCTTTTTCTATCGTGTTCTCCGTATAGATTTTCATAGGATCTTCAAATGAGAAATTAATGATAAATACGAGTAGAGCATCTTCAATTATTTACTGATAAACTACTGTACTCAGGAATTTTCGATTGAAAACTATTCATTTTCAATAGTATATGCACGACAAAGTCAGCTGTCATTGAAATAACCTATAGAAAACTATACATTGATGTATTAATTCCGAAGAAGTTCAACTTTTGTATCGGAGAAGTCGAATACAAACCCATAGGTAATTCCGTGTAAAAATGTCATACAGAAAACGGTTTAATTCTTTCTTATCGTGTTCTTCATAGATTTTCATAGGATCTTTAAATGAGAAATTTATAACGATAGAAGCGAGTAAAGCGTCTTCAGTTATTTACTGATAAACTACTGTATCCAAAAATTTTCGATTAAAAACTACTCATTTTGAATAGTATATGCATGATAAAGTCTGTCTTTGAAATAACCTATAAGAAACTATACATATCGATATATTAATTCCGAAGAAATTTGACTTTGTATCGGGAAAGCCGAGTACAAACCCATAGGTAATTCCGTGTGGAAATGTTATACAGAAAATGATTTCTTTCCTATCGTGTTCTTCGTATAGATTCTTATAGGATCTTTAAATGAATTAACGGTAGAGGCGAGTAGAGCGTCAGTTATTTACTGATAAACTACTGCACCCAGGAATTTTCGACTGAAAACTATTTATTTTCAATAGTATATGCACGACAAAGTCTGTCTTTGAAATAATCTATAAGAAACTATACATATTGATATATTAAATTCGAATTAAATACCGTACAACAGATAGCGTAGGATTGAAATCGATAAAATATCTATCGTGTTATTCGTATAGAAAACAGATTCGATTAAAACCGATTAAATATGCTACGATTTGTATTATAACACTTTTGTGATGACCTGTTAGAGAACAATACATTCACATAAAAATCCTATCAATCTTAATCGTTTTCTATCGTATTTTTTTATCAGGAATTTTTTATGGAAAATAAAAACATTTTAGGATTAATTATATTTAGATAATACATATGATTGATTTTTTATAAATAAATAAAAAAAAAATAGATCCTCTATATACAGGGTGTCTCGTACTCAATGGTACAGCGCTTGTGGGGAGGTAATATGGACCAAACTGAACAAAAAAGTCCTCTATCATTTTGCGATCTTCGCAATAGTTTTCGAGATATTAATATATAAAGCTCGTCGAATCTGAACGCGCGGCGAGATACGCTCGCCCGCCGCCGACCGCAGTCACCTCCCCCCGCGCGGCTAGTTGGCGGCGCGTGGTGGGGGTTATCCATTATCGTGCGCTAGACAATCAGTTACCCCCACCACGTGCCGCCAACTAAGCGCGCGGGGGAAGTAACCGCGGTCCGCGGCGGGCGGGCGTACCTCGCTGCGCGTTCAGATTCGACGAGCTTTATATATTAATATTTCGAAAACTATTGCAAAGATCGCAAAATGATAGAGGACCTTTTTGTTCAATTTGGTCCACACTACCTGCCCACAAGCGCTGTACCATTGAGTATAAGACACCCTGTATATAAATCTATATATGTACAGGGTGTTTTTTTTAACCTGAAACCTTCAAATATCTCGAAAAATAAGCACACTAGGAAAAAATGTTTCAGACAAAAGTTTTCGGACTTCGAGGAGGACATAAGATGATAACATTGGTTTGACCTTGAGTGGCGT
>NW_012028322.1:15613-17133 GCF_000956235.1 Wasmannia auropunctata
TCATCCAAGGTGTCCAAACACTAGCTAAAACCTTTTGAATGTTGTTCGGGATCATGACATTGATAAAGGCCAACGACCTTGGCCATCTTTAGCTAGTGTTTGGACACCTTGGATGATGCTAATGCCGACAGTACTCCAACTTTCAAACTTCATAACTCAAGATTTATTTCATAAAAAAATATTTTATTTATGTGTTTTGGAAAGAAGCTTTGGTTGACCTTGAAAGTACAGTTAAGATCAACATAAAAATTTTAAATAATAAACCCCTATTTTTCGTTACATATTCTTGTAGTTGACGAGAGCTTTTCAAAATACTATGATGAAGTTGTTTTTCATTAAGTACTTTTTAAATTACAAGATTTGAAAATTACAAGTTGCGTTCCAAATGCACTTTTTTGGCGCTTATAACTTTTAGGGAATTATTTTCCTTGTTGTTTATCAAATGTTAAACAAGAATAAATTATACCTTACAGCGCTTAAGCTTTAAAACAAAACGCAGGCACAATATCGCTGATATGCGATTATCTAATTGTAAGATGTATTACATGGAGGTTATCCAGTCGAATTTAATTTGTTTCATGATAAACTGCAATTTACCATAGAAATTGAAACTAATAAAATCAATTTTCTAGACGCTACAATTATCATATCAAACAATAAAATCATTTTTGACTAGAATCATAAGCCAAGTTTTTTAGAAGATATCTCAATTTCTTATCCCAGCAGCCTTTTTCTAAAAAAAAAAGAGATACAATCATGCATTTAGTAGATAGCCTTTTTAATTTCACATTCAGAATTCCATTTAAAAAATTTAGAAATAATTGTAAGAATTTTATTAGAAAATGACTATCCATTTTTTTTCATTTTTAAGATCATTTTAAAAGGAATTAGGAGCTTAATAAAGAAAAAAACTCGTACAAAATGATATAATTGACGAATATAATAAACCTTCATGGTTCATTATTCCTTACGGAATATTCTTGAAAGATTCAAAGAGATTACCAAATATATCAATGTAATTTAGCATTTTATAGCATCAATAAATTTAACAAAATAGTTTATTTCTAAAGCACATAAAACACCTAAAGATATCTAAAAGTTTTATAAAAAACGTAATGTATTAAATTGAATGCTCTAATTATGATGCAACCTATGTTGAACAAATAGGAAGAAAATTGAAGATCAGTATTACAGAACACCATAATGATATAAACAGGAAGAGGGACAATTATTCAGTTGTAACCCTCACAGCACCAGATATTGCACTAAGGTTACAAGGAGGTTACAATCTTACATAGCTTAGTGAGAAGATTATTGGTATTTACCACTAACCTCCCAGTGAGAAGGCTGATGTCGAATCGACGTCGTTTCGATATCGATGTCATCGAAAACTCATCGAATCGAAATTGACATCGAAAATCAGACCATTTCGATCAAATTGTTTTAACATCAAAAAATACTTGTTTCCAAGTTACCAATGTCCAAAACCCAAAATTAGTCTAAAATTAAAAGTTAATCAA
>NW_012028322.1:19694-24972 GCF_000956235.1 Wasmannia auropunctata
GCGACGCTACATTGCACGCTGCCCGCCGACTCGCCGAATAAAAAATGAATATTACTTACATAATAAATACTTTTTTCTGGCAAAAAAATATTTTTTTGTTAGTTCAATAGTATAAGGAATTATCGTTTAAAGTTCAAAAGGTGTAGTTATATAATTTTCTAAAAAAAAATTTTTTAAATTACCTAATTTTTCAGCGTGCTAAACCAAACTCAATTCTATACACATCTATATATCTATAATTTAAATTCTCTCATACGATATCTGCTGATTTAATCCAAATTGTTCGCCTTCTTCGCAGTCATATATCCGTTTCATAAGCGATCTCATACAACATAGTCAAATCGATAATTCCTTTTTTTATTCAATTATAGAAGTCTATAACTTCATCCGAGGTGTAGAAATAGAAAATTGTTAAGTGTCACTAGGGAACAAGAAATTTAGGAAATTAAAATGAAATCGTGTTTCGTCAGCAACGCAACAAGAATAAAGAATAAATAAATAAATAACTTAATAAAAGTAAAATTAAAATTAAAAGTCAGAAATTAAGTTAAAGAAAATATTAAAATAGATACTGAAATCAAACAGAAAATAGATTGAAATACCAAAAAAGTAAGTCCTTCTTTAAAAATTATTGAGATTATATAAATTGAAATACAAAAATAGTAAGTCATTAAAATTAAAATTATTAAAATTAATATAAAGTTATGACTGTCTTACTTGTTGAAATTGACAAAAACATTTTCCTTGTAGATAGGACAAGGGTATCCAAGACAAAGTTAAGATTGGAAATGACGACGGTAAACAAAACAAATCGTACAAATGAGAAGGAGAGTGAGGGAAAAGGATAGAATGGGGTTGGAGAAAGGGAGCAGGAAGTTACATAGGAGAAAGAAAATCTAACAATAAAATAGGAAAATACGAGTCAGAGAGTAATTCAGAGAGGATTTAGAATCAACGGCTTTAGAACGCCTGCCTTTCCAACTACCTTTTTACATTAGATATATCAATAATATCTTATTAGCAGCATCAAAAAATAAACTTAATGAGATCTTGGGTACTTTTAATTCTTTGCATAAACGATTATAATTTATCATAGAGATTGAAAATAATAACTGTCTTAGCTTTCTGAATGTAAAATTGATAAATGAGGATGGCAAAATCATTTTTGACCTATTCCATAAATCGACCTCCTCTGGAAGATATTTAAATTTCAGCTCTAATTATTCTATCACACACAAAAAAGATATAATTTTAGGCATGATCGATAAGATAATTTTATTGTCCCACTCTAAATTTCATCAGAAAAACTTCACGCATAATATTGAGATTCTACTAGAGAATGGATATCCATTAAAATTTATATTTACAATAATCAGAGACAGACATACCTTTTTTATAAATCACATATTAATAAAACGAAATTAACTCTATCTCAAACGGTAATAAAAAATTGTTTGTCCCGTACATTAATTCGGTGTCAGAAAAGTTTTCCTCAATGTTTATAAAGCTGATCAACAACCAGATTTCTTATTCGATTCCACATACGTTAAAGACATTCATCACAATGGGCAAAGACATTTTACACAAAATGTCTGTCTTTGGTTTATAATATAAATTGTCTCGATTGTGACGCGAGCAACGTTGGCCAAACTAAACGTCAATTAAAAACGCGAGTTCAAGAACATCGGATATCATCAAAAGAAGTAGCTTGCCCTCTATGATCTCAGAACATCGTTTGTCTGAAAATCATGAGTTCGATGGGGAACATGTACAGATTTGAGATAAAAAAACCTTTTTTAATTAAAAAAAGTATATCTGAAATGGTCCACATAAAAACACAATCGAGCGATTTAAATAAGCAAAGTGACATCGAATTACTCTCTGACTCGTATCTTCCTATCTTAGATCTTCTTTCCCCTAAGTAACTTCCTGTTCCCTTTCTCCATCTCCACTCTATTCTTTTCCCTCACTCTCCTTCTGATTTATACGATTTGTTTCGTTTACTGTCGTCATTTCCAATCTTAACTTTGTCTTGAATACCCTTGTCCTATCTCCGAGGAAAATGTTTTCGTCAATTTCAACAAGTAAGGCAATCATAACTTTATATTAATTTTAATAATTTTAATTTTAATGACTTACTATTTTTGTATTTCGATTTATATAATCTTAATAATTTTTAAAAAAGGACTTACTTTTTTGATATTTGAATCTACATATTTTCTGTTTGATTTCAGTATCTATCTTAATATTTTCTTTGACTTGATTTCTGACTTTTAATTTTAATTTAACTTTTATTAAGTTATTTATTTATTTATTCTTTATTCTTGTTACGTTGCTAATGAATCACGACTTCATTTTAATTTCCTGAATTTCTTGTTCTCTAGTGGCTCACTTAACAATTTTCTATTTCTCGGATGAAGTATAGACTTTATAAAAAAAGGAATTATTGATTTGACTATGTTGTATGAAATCGCTTATGAAACGGATATATGAAGAAGACGAGCAACTTGAATTAAATCAGCGGATATCGTACAAGAGAATTTAAATTATAGATATATAGATGCGTATAGAATTAAGTAATTGTACCATATATCGGTTATTATTTTAGGTTTTTTCGCTGAAAATGACCACATATTTAGGATCGAAACAGCCAGATTTTCAACATAAATTATTGTATATAATTTATTATTATTATTAATGTAATTAATATATATTATTTATCATCTTTGCATTCATTTAATACTATATAAGATAAATATAATACTAAGATTATATATGTGTATAAGTACAGTCACCTTGCATTGGCTTATATTAACTCTTCTCCTTATATTCTAAATTTTATTCATACGAGCCTTGAATACATTGTTAGATTTTAATTTTATATTTAAAATTATGTTTGTCTAAAAACTGTAAAAATTGTTATACTTTCTTTCTATCTTTTTAATGATTGTGTCTAAATAATTTACTTGATATTGCATATTATAATTTGCATTATTATTAGTTCCATTTGTGCAAAATACAATATAGATAACTAATAACTTTAAATAAAAAATACACTCTTAATTATAATATACGCAATAAAATGTTAAACATTCTATAATCATACCTGCGAAGACGAATGTTTCGTTCTCTCAATGAAAAATTTCGAAAACCCACTGATCTCCTGTCAACGGAAGCAGATCTTCTTAAAATTTTTGGTATTTGACGCATTTCCCGTCTAGTTGATGTAGTGATGTTTTCTAGACTAGAGTGCAACCGGTGTGACAGGTGTCGTTTAACCATTGTTTCTTTTAATCGTTCGAAAATAACTAAAAAAGATTAAATTTAATAAATTTAATAAAAATAAATAATACTGTAAAAATCAATTTAACCGAACATATGTATGGAGACAAGACAGTTCCGATAATCAAAAAGTTCGAATAATATAAGCCGGTACTCATAATACTTATTTTAAGAGTGTCTTAAGTAATGTCTTAGATGTTGATACAGCCCTGTGATTGGCTTAAAACATTTTAAAACTGTACTTAAGATGGTTTTAAATATAAGAGTCAACTATGAATATCGGCCATAAACTCACTAACTCTCTCTTTTCTAATACTTATTAATTTCGATAATAGAAGCTGATGTCCACAGAAAACTGAAGTCAAACACGTCGAGCTCTTATTATCCGAATGGTTCGAATAATAAGAGTTCAATCAGCTATGAATTTGTATATTTGGAACTGAGTATAAACTTGTACGTACTTTGTACGAGTATAAATAAAGTTTTATTTTTGGTATTTCTTTTTTTATATTGTTTAATATTTAGATATTGATTGCATAAGAATATATTTTTTTAATAAATTGATACAGAATTCTTTATGCTTTCAATTCATGTTTTTATATTAATACATATAAAGCTTGAATTAATTAAGGTTTTACAAATACATATCTATAATTTATTACCTAAAAAACTGCTAATTTTTGTGTATTTATTTTAATAATTAAGTTATAAGTAATTATTGATTAATTAATATATTATCGATAATTATTTATTTTAGAAAATTCGCCTTTTCAATCGACTAATTGAACGTTATAATCTCACTTAATGGGTTTAAGTTTCATAAAATTTTTATTTTCAAAACTTTATGTGTTATACATCTTTACGAAAGGTACAATTAATTTTTAAAAACACGTGTATTTATTAATGTTTTGCGTTTTAAATAAATAAGTATTATTAAAAATATGTATTCTTTAAATTACAAAGTTAATTCACTCCACTCATTTATTGTATATAACATGTACTTTTATTTCACACTTTTTTATAAAAAATAATTTACAATTTATTAATAATGAACCATCACGTCAAATTACACGAGATTTAAAACTTAGAAATTTATATATAATATTACATCCAATAGAAGTAGAATATTATAATACTACATCTCGTTACGTACCACAATGAAAACTGATAAAAAATAATCGGATGACATACTTTATCTCATCAAAGCCACTAACAGCAGTAGTGATTCATTTATTTCGATAAGATAAGATAAACGTTAAAAATCTATATTTAATTTTTGTAATAAAATTCGAAGATTTTAATTGAAGGCATTTATTTCGTACAACGCAATTACAAAATTTATTTATAAAAATGGTACAATAAAAAAAACACATTTTTGTTTCTTCTTTATTTAAAAGAGTCTTTAGAATCATTAAAGATAATTTCAAATTCAACGTAAAGTTATCGGTGCATAACTTCTAGAATTAAAAAGTGTATTTAAAAATATATTTAGATAAAGATATATTATTAGGCACTAAAATCTGTGCTTTGACTGAGATTTCATTTATTTGTGTTATTAATGTGTAATTTAAAGAAAGCATATAAAAAATAAAATAAAAAAAATTCACATATGTTAAGGTCATTAAAAGTTGTTGCTCTTATTTTCATATTTGAAAATTATTTTTATTTTTTGTAAAAAAAAGGAATAACTTCCAGTGATCATGACCTTGACAACATATGTATGTTAAAGTCATTCTGAACAACATTCAAAAGGTTTTAGCCATTGTTCGAACATCTCGGATAATGCTAATGCTGCAACGATATTGTAACTTTCAAACTTTATAACTCAGAAAGTTCTTCATGGAAAAACATTTTATTATATTATTTTGGAAAGCTCTCAAAATAAGCTATAAGAATATGCAATAAAAAATGAGGAATCCCATTCAAAAAATTTAAAATGATCTTTTCTTGATCTACCCGCCGAAAGTATGGTTATTCAGATCGGAAGAGCACACGT
>NW_012028322.1:31898-32962 GCF_000956235.1 Wasmannia auropunctata
TGAAGAGAACAGTGGCGTCAATACAGAGGGTGCACTACAGCAAAGTAAAAATCTAAAAAATAACTAGGCGATTTGGCGCCTTCATTTAATTGCGTACTCTAAAGGTTGTGAAACTGAGCACTGACGAGCAGTACTACAATGGTTAATTCTTTATCATCGAGAACGAGACGGTAAGTATAATATATGTTAAATACGCTGTGTGTTGGCTTATATGCGGTGTCTACAATGAGACTTTGAGATTTAAGATTTAAGAATTAAATTGTGACTAATCACAATCGATTATTCTTCTCACATTCGACAGCTGTGATTGGTTAATTACCGGTACGTCATACATATATTTATAATTCATTATAATATACTATAGAAAAATTCGATAGAGTAAAATGTTCTCAACCGCGATATAGTTTGCAACGAAACGGAACAGCGTACGACCACAGGAAAAAATTAAAGTAGTGAGTAATAGTCACGTTGTTCCATTTTGTAAATTTCTGCATTATAAACCCATAATAACATACGTATAGCAGTAAGACGTACGCAGTAAGCAAATTGCAAATTGATTAAACATAGTATAGAACATAAGGTTATTGTCAATTACGTTCTCTTATATTTTGTGATTGACCTGCAATTTGCTTACGTTACCGACGATTGAGGTTAAGGCGATATTGCTGGAAAGTCGGAAAAATTTGCACGAGGTCGATAAAACAGACTCTTCAGTGTTAGTGGTATCTCTCAGGGTCTATCAACTCCCATGTTAAAATGATGTACAGTGTTTTCAACGCTATCTTAAATGTAGCAACCCCAAAATACGAACTAAATAGCAATATGGCGTTTTTGGTCGGTAAGAATGCGGTTATTTTTACGGTTCTTATCCCAGCTAAATAATTATATATGTGATAACTAATATACTATATAAATATAGTTATATCCCAAACAGCACAGTACGTCCTCAGGATCATCCTGAATATGTCCCAGGACGTCCTGGGACATTTTGAGGACATTCATATATCCAAGGGATGTCCTCAGGACGTCCTTAGGATACCTTTTAGATCGGAAGAGCACACGTC
>NW_012028323.1:0-436 GCF_000956235.1 Wasmannia auropunctata
TTTCTTAACTCCGTATAAATGTTGAATTGCTAATATATCTTCTATGTTTAACTCTCCGGGATATTGTGAGGTTGCATATGCAAACATTATCGAATCGTTGCGCGGACTATGATGTAATCCTAGAGCATGACCGATCTCGTGTGTCAATATTGGAAGTAAATGTATTTTTTCCGGAGGATTCATATTTAGCTGTATATTAGCACGGTTCCGTTTTGTCAACATGTATCTCGGCGATGTGATTATCACGATCGCTGGGAGGGAATGCGTGAGCGAGTACGTCACCAGGACCGTCGAGTGCATATGGACAAACCTCACCATTGCGTCGATGCGCAAATGTGTGAATACCGTTACGAAAGGATATTAAGATATCGGGATTTACTGCTTTGCGTGTGAAAATTAATGATAAATGTTTCGCCCATATATTGAATGCCATTTC
>NW_012028323.1:10238-14007 GCF_000956235.1 Wasmannia auropunctata
CGTAGATAGGTGGATTCTAATCCGGGGGAGCTCCGAGAAGAGCGAGCGGGAAATTTTTGTATACGTACATACATGAGTACGTCCACTCCCTAGTGAAACAATGAGAGTTTCCCGCCAACATGAAACTTTGGCCAGCGGGGTGAGGCACGTGTGCGGTAACGAGTGGGGATGGCATGACAGACGGTAGCGACATCTTGTGGCATACTACCTCATTGGAAGTAGCGACATCTTGTGGCATGCTACCTCCCGTCTTACCTCCCTACCTTACATCCGCACACGTCGCACCCCCGATGGCCCTCATTCGTTGATTGACAATCCCCCCTGTCTATCTACTTGTTTCTTTTAAAGAAACATTCAAATCGGTTAAGAAGTACGACCTGTAACCTATTTTGAACAGAACATTTTGCGTTTGCACCACTGTGCGGCGTTCAGGATCGGCGCGTCCTGTATGGGTACGTTACAAAGTATTTGTATACGTATAACTTGAAACTGTAAAGGATAACTTTATTTATATTCGACACGATTCTAAATATGACATGTTTCTGATATCCGAACACTGTCGTTAGTATTTAACGATCTTTCGAAGTGGTAAGACGCATCTTTCGGAGTGGCAATCGCAGTTAGGCTGATATATTTCTGATCATTCTTGTTATTGGATTGTGAAAATAATTGCAATAAATTATTCGATTGTAATTATTACAAATTTATTGCATTTAAATTAGCATATAAAGTAAGTAACTCTGCCCTTTATGCTCTACGGAATAAGTGAAAAGTTCCAATAAACAATTTGTGAAAATAACATACTAGTAAGAGTCAGATTCACTGTGCATATTTAATATAATATAATTTTATTAATAATATGTTTTAAAAATCAATTAGAAATTTATTTATTTGTTGAAATCGTTGAGGAATACTAATTATATATATCGTGAAAATTTTACAGATAATACTTTTAAAATGAGATTTAGTGTCACAAAAAGTATAAGATCGTGCATAAAATTACCCACAAAAGTTTATAATGCTGATGGTAAAAAAATAAATAAAACATTTGTTTTATCAATCAACAACAAAACTAGAATAGCTCAAAATGTAACTAAACTACTTAATGAGCATTATAAAAAAGAATTGCTTAAAAAGTAAAAGGAAATGGATAACAAATTCAAATTAAAAGAACAATTATTGGTAATTGTATTAATGACATATTAAAAATTTTTCATTATTTGTACTATTTTTACTTTGAAATGTTTATTCTTTATACTTTTCAGGTTAAAATTTTATCATTGCACCTAAAATCTTTGCAACCATTAGATTGTAGACGACTTCTTGAACAGTTTCGAAAAGAACATGTTTTTCCTTACAAACAGATATTTGAGGCGAAAGACATACGAAGTTGCGTGGAATATGTTTTTAAGACGTAATCCTAAAGGAAAAGAAGTGGTTAAGAAATTGAAAGAACATAATATTTCCATCGAAAAGGCCTGCCGTTTGGCTACAAAGTTAAATGATAAAACTTCCGACGTAATTCATTCTAAAATCAAAGATGAAGTATATATCATAAAAGATAGATTATGGAAACCAAAGAAACGAAAATTTATCGAGACCATTGCAAAGGAACTACTCGATGAAAAAAATGTGTTTGTTGTAACGCCTTCAGAATATATGAACATTATTAAAGAAGGTGTAAAATCGGACAACGCAGCGAAAAAATTGTAAGTAGGTATCGAACGTCGAACGTATCTTTATTGAAGGAAAAATTTGCTTTTAGAAAATGTCCTAAAACAGAATTCTAAAAGATGCACTTATTATATATCATTAACTTGTAGAATGATTCTTAATAATTAATAATTAATAATTAATTGGTTATAAATAACTCTTTATCTGTAGCTTTGAATTATATCCATTCTTCATGTGGATTATTAAATTGATGCAAATTTGTGTAATTAAATTAATATTAATAATTAATTTCGTTTGCTTACTTGCAATACTGCATTTTTGTATTTTTAAGAAAAAGCGCGTTGTGAAATCGAATTATAACAGCGTGTGTTTTAAAATGTAAATTAAAGTTTTATAATTTAGAAATCAATAAGTAGACCGATAATCTAATTAAAAAAGCTTTAAAAAATTTCGTGAAAATGACTATTGTAAATTGATATTTAGTCGAGTTTCGAAAACCGTATTTGTCGATTTCTCAAACAAAACAATTATTTTTACGGCGTATATATCCTTCCGCAGCTAAAGAAAATACATATATATTTGTGCATACCATATTTATGTGTTTATATTTATCTGTTAATGTTATGTTCAATTAAAAATCACTTTTTTTAAATTATGGCATAAGAAGTAATTAATAGCTATTAATCATAAACATCTCGAATTATCTTGTTTCAGGTGAAAAAATTTTCACCTTCCTGGAACTATTGGTATACTCGGCCAAAAGCGATACGACCTTCTGAGCAGTACTATATGCACGAATTTTACTTGTGATGTCAAAGATGGTCTGCATCATATATTGATAATCAAGTCCGCGTTCCCAACGTTTTGGATTTAAAACGAAATTGAACATCATCGCAATCGCCACGATATAAGTGAACATTATAGGAGTAATGTAGAAGTGTGTCATCTTGCATCTTGTTCCACAAATTGCTCTCGTATGTACATATTTGACAATACCTCGTATTTCTGATGGTGCTTTACGGAGATTCGATCGAAGGTGGCTTTTAATGCTGACTCGTCCCAACAAGAAACATTTATTTTGCTATATTTGGCTCGAAACCTGTTTAGCTAATTATCTAAAATTTAATCAAATGTTTTAAATAACGACAATACCATTTATATCGGACAAAATACATAAACTTGGAGAATATTGGTTAAGGTTTATGTTACGTTATATTATACGAGTACATATAAATAGTATGATTATTATCGAGAGTAAAAACCATAAAGCTTTATATAGATAGTGGTTTTATTTTTAATTGAAGTTATCTTTTCAAATATAATATTGTGCATGTATTTTATTGTAATTATGTTTACATAAACTGAAAAATATTTTTAAATATAATCATAAAGCTGTATATATATTTAAGTAGCGTTTTACCAAGCTTTATATGCAATGACGATAAAAGCAAAAAAAAAAGAAAAACAAATAATATTTATGTTATAAGTACGTTTTTGATATTTTTAATATTTATTTATGTGCTGTTTCCTTCTTCGTCAGTGTATGGAGTTTTCATGAAACCAGTTACTATAAAATTAATCTCATTAGTCTCAGATAGATTACCAGCAAATTTCGTGTTCAGAGTGTAAAAACCGGGCAATAATATGTTGTTGAAAATAATTTGATAATTATATATACATATATATATATATTGTTGTGTGTCCTCCCGTTATTGCACGGCTGACAGGGAAATCAATATATTGATTTCCCAAAGAAGTTGAAGATCGTGCCTGCCGGCTGGCGTTTGGTTTTGGTTTACGCTTTTTATGTTGACAGCTTGAGCCTTACGTTTGCATTAATTAATAAAGTTCTCGTTCAATTCTTCTTCCGTGTACTTATTCTGCGAGTGCGGAAGCGTGCGAGATTGTTACGAGCGGAAACGTAACTGCGCAACCGTCGGACGCGCGTAAGAGAGTTCGCGGACGCGAGATATCGTGCGCGAGTGTAACAATATATATTTGCTGTGTGGCTTGTGCAATTAAGTATAATGTAACCTAATTAAGATTATAGGTTACGTTATTCTTAATTATATATATATATATATATCTGTCTCTT
>NW_012028323.1:20286-22689 GCF_000956235.1 Wasmannia auropunctata
ACGGACTCGTTTTGTCGCGTGCAGTCAATGACTACGAAAGGTCCATTCTCCAAAAATGAACCTACGGTTAACAGCGTTTCATCGTTTGTGCATCCGTAATAAGTTTTACGAAAACAAGCATACATATCAAACAGGATGGCGTATCTGTTTTTATCAAAATTTAGATTTAAATCGTCGTACGGATAAAATTCTGAATTTAAATAAAGTTTCACATTGGTTAATTTACATTCATCGAATAAAGAAGATCTTTAGACATGACGTTCTTTCGACCAGTCTGCAAGGCAAAAATAACGTATCGTGGTTTTTCTAGTTGCATTGCTGTCTTCACAGCCCATGAATGCTTGGTAGTGCTCTGCAACAAGAGGTACTCGTACAAATCTCACGAGCGAAAACTCACGCTCAGATATCGGCCGCTTTCCAAAGCTCGTAGCAATTCGCGAAGGAGACACAGTTTATTGACCTCGTTTAACATACGTGAGGCATTCGTCACTGCACCTTATGTATTTCGACTTCAGGCTCAGTTGCGGCATCTCCCACAAGACAATTGTTATAGTTGCGCGCTCCTATCAAAATCAATTCGTGCCGAGCGTTAACAAACACACGTTTGTAATCCTCACAAAAGCCCAGCAACATGTTGAGCGGCACGCAAAAGTTAAAGTATTCTTCAGTGCGGTTTTAAGGCCCATCCAGCAAAATTTTATGCAAAATTGTAGCTTTGCCATACGTTAGCGATAAATAGTTCTTGATAGTAATGGTTATTCCAACGTTTCTGTTGTGATCAATCTCCACACCGTTGAGTTCGTATCGAATTTCATCAGACATGAACGTCTTGCAATTCTTTGCAAGCGTTGTCACCGACCCTTCCTTCTTTTTCTTTATCGCCATTTTTCCTTTGACGTAGAAAAAATTTTTGTATGGTAATGTGTATAAATCCTGGTGTTGTATGGGTATTCATATTTCATCGCTGTGTCCAAATGTAGTATTAGCATACGGATTGTACGTGTGAGTCTCAATCTTGACGATGCTATCATCAAAGATTGGTTCACCTCCAATGTTTAGGATATTAGCCATCTCAGATACTACACTGCAAATCTAAGTGTTTTATGAAATGTTTTAAAATAAAACATTAGAATGTTTTATTGGATGAAATATATGACAATAAAATACGATAGCTGTTTAATACATCAGTTTCAAACATCTTTATGTTTTGTTACAAAACGTTTAATACGTTTTCGATAAATAATACGTTTACTTATGTTTTCAAGCATTACACAAAAAATATTAAACACTAAAACCGAGTTAAAGTAAAGCACTTATCAATGAAAAAACGTTTAAAATACAAAACACAAATTATTATTTTTATTTATTGAAAGTTTGACAATACATTACAAGTTTTAGAAAGATTTAAATTTACCCGAGAAATTCACATCGTTCATGATTAATTAATGGAATTAATGGAAAAAAAAACTTGTATTTCTAATTTTGAATTCAGAAAGAGGATGCGGAAATATTACATTATTGATATTAATAATACTTTGTCGATAATTGTCTGATGGCTTTACAACTTGATAAGCATTTAATTTAGACTCATAAGAAATAGTTTCAAGTGATGTTACTATGAATAAAATGTTATTTCCTAGAATATATAAATCATTTAATTCCCCAAAAATCGGCATGAAATCTTCTTTACACTCTAGTAAAAGAATACTCTTATTTTGATAAATTATTCCATGTTTAATCACTTTAGGCGATCGTATAATTTGATATGTATTTCTTTCTAACTCTTCAACATAACTATCAAATAATCTTGCATACGGTAGATTTATTAAAGGAACAGTCGGACCAGCAGTAATTTTATCTCCTTTATATACAAATATTTTTGACAACTGACCTGGATAAGAAACAAATTGAGGACAGAGACGTGCTTGATGACGATAAGACATTGTATATGGCATATTTTTAAAATTTTGTACAATTAGAACAAGTGATTTAAAATAAGCATGTGCAGATTCAAATCGAAAACACCATTGTTGTCGTCCGGGACCAAATAATCTTATATATCGCGGCACATGTATCAAGAAATGAAACTTTGGAACAATATTATCAGGATACAGTAAAACAAAACGTGATAAAAATGTTTCAATAATTCGGCTTAATAGATCAATTGATTCTGCAAGACACAAGTTCATAATTTGTATTAGGTGCGCAACTAAGTTCTTGCTGTTTGTCAATAGATGACTCCAGCAATAAGTGCTGGTCGATTTTTACATATTCAAAACGTCATGAACCAAGCTCAGACATATGGTAAACAAACCGTTTTGACACATTAATAATTTTGTTTTGGCGTCATATACTTTTGGTTGTGTGAAAATGTCTGATTTTGTGCCAAATAATCGTCATTTG